>NC_059373.1:2664996-2854996 GCF_019703515.2 Myxocyprinus asiaticus | reverse complement strand
AGTAATACTATGGTATCCTTTGAAGTAGCATGTAAATACTATGGTATATGAATATACAGTTGAAGTCAGAAGTTTACATACACTTTGTTAGTATTTGGTAGCATTGCCTTTAAATTGTTTAACTTGGGTCAAATGTTTTGGGGAGCCTTCCACAAGCTTCTCACAATAAGTTGCTGGAATTTTGTCCCATTCCTCCAGACAGAACTGGTGTAACTGAGTCAGGTTTGTAGACCTCTTTGGTCGCACACGCTTTTTCAGTTCTGCACACAAATTTCCTATCAGATTGAGGTCAGGGCTTTGTGATGGCCACTCCGATACC
Organism: Myxocyprinus asiaticus; assembly: GCF_019703515.2. Classification (NCBI taxonomy): domain Eukaryota; kingdom Metazoa; phylum Chordata; class Actinopteri; order Cypriniformes; family Catostomidae; genus Myxocyprinus; species Myxocyprinus asiaticus. The sequence goes on along the minus strand of NC_059373.1, from coordinate 2,854,677 downwards.
TTGACTTTGTTGTCCTTAAGCCATTTTGCCACAACTTTGGAGGTATGCTTGGGATCATTGTTCATTTGGAAGACCCATTTGCGACTGAGCTTTAACTTCCTGGCTGATGTCTTGAGATGTTGCTTCAATATATCCACATTATTTTCCTTCCTCATGATGCCATCTATTTTGTGAAGTGCACCAGTCCCTCCTGCAACAAAGCACCCCCACAACATGATGCTGCCACCCCCATGCTTCACGGTTGGGATGGTGTTCTTCAGCTTGCAAGCCTCATCCTTTTTCCTCCAAAGATAATGATGGTCATTATGGCCAAACAGTTACATTTTTGTTTCATCACACCAGAGGACATTTCTCCAAAAAGTAAGATCTTTGTCCCCATGTGCACTTGCAAACTGTAGTCTGGCTTTTTTATGGCAGTTTTGGAGCAGTGGCTTCTTTCTTGCTGTGCAGCCTTTCAGGTTATGTCGATATAGGACTCGTTTTACTGTGGATATAGATACTTGTTTACCTGTTTCCTCCAGCATCTTCACAAGGTCCTTTACTGTTGTTCTGGGATTGATTTGCACTTTTCACACCAAACTACGCTCATCTCTAGGAGACAGAATGTGTCTCCTTCCTGAGCGATATGATGGCTGCATGTTCCCATGGTGTTTATACTTGCGTACTATTGTTTGTACAGATGAACGTGGTACCTTCGGGCATTTGGAAATTGCTCTCAAGGATGAACCAGACTTGTGGAGGTCCACAATTTTTTTTCTGAGGTCTTGGCTGATTTCTTTTGATTTTCCCATGATGTCAAGCAAAGAGGCGCCGAGTTTGAAGGTAGGCCTTAAAATACATCCACAGGTACACCTCCAATTGACTCTAATTAGCCTATCAGAAGCTAATTGGCTAATTGCCTAAAGGCTTGACATCATTTTCTGGAATTTTCCAAGCTGCTTAAAGGCACAGTTAACTTAGTGAATGTAAACTTCTGACCCACTGGAATTGTGATATAGTCAATTAAAAGTGAAACAATCTGTCTGTAAACAATTGTTGGAAAAATTACTCATGTCATGCACAAAGTAGATGTCCTAAACGACTTGCCAAAACTATAGTTTGCTAATATGAAATCTGTGGAGTGGTTAAAAATGAGTTTTAATGACTTCAACCTAAGTGTATGTAAACTTCTGACTTCAACTGTAGTAATCATACAGTACCAGTGTATATATCAAAGTACCGTAGTATTATCACCTGATACCATAACTATAATATATATTTCTTTCTAAGGGAAGTTGCCTTTAAGTCACATTATTCACAACATGACCTTTGACCTTTAGACTTGGGGAATGCTTCTAACTTTTTCTGCCTCCTAAAATGTTTAATAAACAACCTGATACAACAATAACAGCAGTGTTCTGCACAAAAGCCTTTTAAGGCATAAAAACGGAGCTCACCCTGCAGCGATAACAACACAATCTGAAGTGTGAGTATTTTTACAGCTCATGGAATGAATTTTGAGTCTTTAAAGAGTGCACAGGAAATGCCTGCTGTCACACACACACACACACACACACACACACACACACACACACACACGAACGGGCTTCAGGAACTGTAAATAACTCCACAATTCAAAGCCCTCCACTCTCAAACTACTTATATATTTGTATATATCTGAATATTTCTGCACTAAACTAAAAACAAATATTCTTTCTATACTTATAAAAAAGATTTGTAGTTCATTTAAAGACGTTATGTCTTTTTGTCTTATTCGAGTTTCAAATATTTTTTTGTTTCAAATCAAAGTTTGTAATGTTGTGATTCACCTCGGAGCAGGTTGCTTTGGTTCATGGCCTACAACTCTTTAATAAAGGATTTAATAATATTTAAGAGTATTTCTGGGTAAAGCGTTCGTAACTTCATAATTACATAAAACACTGCATACAATCAAAGCAACAATTTACCAAAGAATGATTTATCAAACATTTTACACAGAAATCTGTTAATTCTGCTCATGATTTATGAATTAAGCCCAATGTGCCTAAATAATCATTCTTTTATTTTAACTATTCTCCTATTTTATATTTTCCTTTTTGTTTATTATTTGAATAATTCTCCTATTTTAACTATTCTCCCATTTAATATTTTTTAGTTTCATTTATTTGAATAATTCCATTTAAATAATTTTATAATATTTTACATAGTCTTTTTTGTCTATATATTTTAATTTTCTATTTTTTTAAAAATATATATAATTCTCTATAGCTGTTCTCCTATTTTATATTTTCTTTTTTGTTTGTTTTTATTTCAATAATTCTCCTATTTTAAATATTCTCCCATTTAATATTTTTTTGTTTAATTTATTTCAATAATTCTCCTATTTTAACCATTTCTTCTAATGTATTTATTTCAGTTTAAGTTCCATTTAAATAATTGTATAATATTTTACATAGTCTTTTTTTGCCTAATATATTTTATTTTCTATTTTTTTAATTATTATTTTTTTTGTTGAATAATTCTCTGTAACTGTTCTCCTATTTTAACTACTCTCCTATTTTATATTTCCTATTTTTGATTAATTTTTATTTTAATAATTCACCTGTTTAAACTATTCTTCTTTATTCTTTCAAGTTTTTTTCCAATTTTCCATTTTTTATTTATTTTAACTGTTCACCAATTTTATCTTTTTTTTTTTCATTTAATAATAATAATTAAAAAAAAAAACAATTCTTTGATTTTAACTATAAGCATTTCAATGACTAATATTGTTTAACAGTTTCATTATTTAAAATTATTGCCCAGACTGTTGCTGTAGCAGATTTGTATTTGCATGTTCAAATATGGAGAAAATAAATAAATGGGAAAATATTACAGAAACAGCTGGAAAAGTGGGCGGGCACTGCTGCGCTCTATTGTGGTTTTTAATGCACGGTTGTGTATCTGGTGAATGTTTTTATGAAGATGCTGGTACGAGTGAAAGTTCTGGTACCTGGAAATGATTGTGCGGACCGGCATGTTGTGGACTGGGGAAATATCCATCACTGGACCGAGGACTCGGGTAACCAGGTCTGCTAGGCTGTGGACATCAAAAAGAAAAATCCTGATATCAAAGCCAGAAGTTTTCTTAACAGATCTCTCCAGTAATACTCTGATACTCTACTGAGGGAAATGAAAGATATTTCTTGTGCTTTTCCAATTGGAATGTTTATTTCCATGAAGACTCTCTGACCTCATCTGTTGGACTAAAATCTCTTTGGACGACTAATTTCAAGTGGCACATGTTGAAAACCTAATTTCTCAGAATAAATATGTGGCAGAAGCAGAACTGCACATCTGTCAGAGTGCCGGAACTTCATGTCAGCGTTACATTCGCACTCAAACAGCTGCAAGAGATGCAAAACCCAATACCGTCGGTCAACAACTCTTCAAATAAATCTGATGTTTATCTCAAAGAGTGCAAATGAATAAGCAGATATTTCCTTTAAGATATGTGAGGTCAACCATAGTACTGTCCTATCCCGAGAAAATGTACTTTAGCTTTGCGTTTATTAACAGGAGGTTTACATACAGCGGTCCTAAAAATATTCGCATTAGATAACAAAATATCAAAGCTGCTCGAGATTTTCTTAGAACTAACTTCTCTTATGCAAGTCGTTTTCGCAATGGCTTCTGATCAGCTGTTGTCAAGGTGTTTTTAAGAGGAGTTTCAGGGTTTTGGATAGTTGGAAATCACACCTTAGGAGGAGCCTCGTCTGAATTCCCAGCATCCCAGGACACAGTCACCTGTCTCCTCATCTCCATACGGAAACGCTCCTCCTGCTGGGCCTTCTCCTCTTCTAAGATAGTGCTGCAGAGAGAAAAAGAGAGAGTTATTTAAAATTTTTAATCCAATTTAATCCAAACAACAAGCCACATTTTGGCAAATGCCACCTCAAATATTCAATGCATACAGAACATTGTATGCTATTGAACACTGACACCAATCCAGCGTTAATATCACGCATTTACACACAGTAACGTGTCAAAATCAATGTTTTTGATCAATTGTAAAAGGCTAAAAAAAAAAATTTAAAACATGACGCAGATCTGCTTTATCATCTCTTGGTTAAAAAAAGAAGAAACTAAACTCCACAGAAATACAATGTATGATATTTACTCAAATAATTCAGACTTTATTATTGTGTGTAAGATACTAGTGCTACTTAGAGTCACTTTGATACTATGCAAGCTCAACAATGACCTCTAGTGCTTGAACTATAAACCTCAGACAAATACACATGCATGACATTACACCAATTATGCTTAATAAGCCGACAATGTGTAAGTTCATCAGGGCCTTTAACGGCGTTTATTGGGGTACATTCATAAACAGTTTAAGCAAAAATGATTTTTTTGCAAAAACCTTTAGCGGTATTCTTACCAGCTTTTCAAATGTGTACAAGTGTTGTGCGCATGCCTGTGTACGTTTTGATGTTAAAAGCAGATCATAATCTAACGTAAACGCTGGTTGGGTTAGGTTTAGGGTAAGGTTTACAGTGTAACTACAGTTGTAATTAAATGCAGGTAAATATAAGTACAATGCAACCACACTTATGTACATAATAAGTACATTGTATCAAATACTTAAGTGCATTCTAATATAAAGTTTGTCCATTCATTGCAATTGATACACACGTTTTTTTACCATGACATCATCCGCACACACACCTGAGTTGTGTCTTGAGTTCTGTGAATCGCGGGCGTTTGCTGGGGTCATACGCCCAGCATTTGGTCATGAGACTGTAGAGGGTGGGGGGGCAGTTGGGAGGCATCGCTAACCTCTCGCCGTTCTCTATCCGCCCGATGACATCATTATTCTTCACGCCCTGGAATGGCTTGATGCCGAACATGAGGATTTCCCACATACACACACCTGAGACGAGAGAAAGATCAAAAAAACGCACATGATGTTATTGGTAGACTGTAGAGGTCAACCGATAGTGGATTTTACCGATATCAATAACTATTCGATTAATCGGCCGATAGTTTTTTTTAATTGATTTATAGAATGATCAAAGAGTTCTTATTCTTTCCTCACAATGAAGGGCACAGACATTGAAGCTTCACGAGACCAAAAATGAATCAAAATAAAAAACTATCGGTACCGATTAATCGGTAAAACCGATATATCGGTCTATCTCTAACAGACTGTATTTGGCAGATAAATGTTTGCTTGATAAAACAATATATAAAAAAAAAAACAATTGTTAAATAAAAAAAACAAAGATGGAAAATTTACATTTTAATAGCAAAACTGAACATTAAACTACTTAATTTAACACTTTAATGACGTTTCCAATCAACATGGCACTTTATCAATAATAGATAAAAAGTGTTAATTTTGATGGTTATCATAGAATATTGCTCACTGAAAAGTGAAACTATGATTAACATCTCAAAAAGGCTATAATTTTCTCATTTAAAACTCACCGAACATCCAGACATCACTGGCTGAGGTAAACCGACGGAAGTTTATCGATTCTGGAGCCATCCATTTGATCGGCAGTTTCCCTTTAGAAGCTATAAAATTAAAAATATATAAAAACAACTGCAACTTGTATTGTTTACTGTACATATACACATTCATACAATTGCCGTATTGTAGTATATTTGCTATAAAATAGTTGTAAACAGGTCTTTCTGGTTTATGTAGTGTGATCTTTGTTACCTTTATAATATGAACTGTCCTCCATGTATCTGGAAAGACCAAAGTCACCGAGTTTCACACAGTCTGTGGAAGACACTAACACGTTCCTGGCAGCGATATCCCTGAGGAACACAAACACACATTTATATCAGGTGCTGATACAAATGTCTTTGGACAATTATGAAAATCCAGCATTAAAAAAGACTAATAACTGATGATTGTATAAGAAGGCATCAGTGTGAGGTGAATATGTTCCAGCCTCACCTGTGCACAAATCGTTTGCTCTCCAGGTACGCCAGCGCTGTGCTCAGCTGGTAGGCAAACAGAATCAGGGATGCCAGATCGAGGTTGTACTTTTTGACTTGCAAGAATGACCTCAGCTAAAAATGAAACAAACAATTAGTTTAAAGTTATTGTGTTTGCTGTTACACAAAGACGTCTAGTGCAAACTAGCCATTCAAAGTAGAGATAGACCGATATATATCGGTTTAACCAATTAATCGGTGCCGATAGTTGCTTTTTTGGAACTATCAGTTATCGGCAAAAAACTATTGTGATAGTTGCTGATATTTTCTTTTTTTATTCCTTTGTTTCTTTTCAGGAAGGGCATCTGGCGTAAAACCTGTGCCAAGTCAAAAGCAAAATAAGAGCAAAATCTGTACATTACTCCAAACTTTTGGCCGCCAGTGTGTATGTATATATATATATATATATAGAGAGAGAGAGAGAGAGAGAGAGAGAGAGAAAGAGAGAGAGAGAGATACTGTACATGAAAAAACCTTATAGAGCATTCTAACAGAGCCAAGTCACCATCATTTCAAAATAAGAGTCCCTGGTGTGTTTTTGGACTCTCGTAACCTCTATGTCTGTACATGTCATAGTACGGAAAGACTACAATAAAAAAAAAAATAAAAAAATAAAAAAAAAAATATATATATATATATATATATATATATATAATAATAATAAAAAAAAATGAATCCACCGAATACTCTGTTATCAGCCTTTTCCACCACCTTAGTTATCGTATCGACAAAATCAACTATCGGTCAACCTCTAATTCAAAGAGTCTGAAATTGTTGGCCAATCAAACGGCGAAAGCTTTTAGCGTTGGTCAATGAAAGGTTTCTCTCACCTCCCCAAGCGTACATAACTCCATAATAATCCAGACGGGATTTTCTGTGATTATTCCAATCAGCTTCACAATGTGTGGATGGTCAAACTGCCGCATTGTCACTGTCAAAATAAAAATCACACACTATGAACATAAATTGTTTGATGCCAGTATGTGCATTTCATATTTCACGCTTTTTCATATTTTCACTTCTCTGAAATTATGTGTAAATGCGGCAGTAGTGACTTCCTCATACTTCCCAACTTCAAATAAAAAGACTGTTTTTTCCTAACGTGTTCAGTTGGAATAGCCGCTCTAAAAACAGAACCTTTCCGAATTACATCTACAGCAGCTAAAATCAGTTCCTCTCAGAAGCTTATGAAGTGATGTAGGTCACTAGTGCAAACTCTTGATACTCACGAGCTTCCTGTAAGAATTTCTCTCGTACGCTGTCAGATGTGCTGTTTTTACACGTCTTGATGGCCACAGATAACGATGGATTCTCCTGCTGGGCACAATCGGAGAGTCAAAGACTTGGATTAGGAAATAAAACTTTAGAGCAAAAAAATTAAAATAAAAGAGACAGCAAAATAGGACTTAAAAATTGTATAAATAAATGTTCTTTTTCAGCAGTTTCAGTGAAAGGAGGTGTTTAACATTCAGAAAATGTTGTTCATCCGCATCAGGAGGTCAAGTGAGTTATTACATCTTGTGTTTTCTTTGTTGTATATCTATTTTATTTGAGGTTTGCCATTTTTGCAACACTTTTACCCCAAAAATTTGCTGTTTGAATACAGATTAAAAATGCATTTTTTTTTGGTTTTTTTTTTGCTGATTTTATTTTTAAGCAATAAACATTTAAGAAACATAAAAATAAAATAAAATAAAAAATGCACCAAATATGACAGAATGTTGCAGATTTATCTTAAATTAATCTCACTCAGTAGGAGCAAGTTACTTTAGGACCAAATGATGATTTGTAGTTATTTATAAACTCATATTTCCCCTAAATTAAATAAAAAAATACAATAAAAAATATTTGCATGCTACAAACATTTAATGTTTTCAAAACTCATTCTGTTACTTTTTTATTAGATAGTGCTTCATTCTTTCTCCGAAGAACATTATATTTGTACTTTTATTGCTTTAGAAAAAGTACCAAGACACAAATCTGTACCCTATTCATGGACAGTGCCAAGATATGTCGGTGTGAACCATAAATATGTAGTTTACCGAACTGACGTAAACCCCTTGGTGGACGTCTCCAAACTGGCCCTCGCCGATGCATCGTCCTAACTCGATTCTCTCCCGCTGGATTTCATAGTCCTGAGCTTTGGAGGAAAATCACACAAACCAAACGCTCAACATCAAATAAATCTACAAACCACAAGCATCAACCTAGAAAAGTCTTTATCCTCAAGTTCTAGGTCTGACCATATTTACGGTTAGAACAGCTACTCAAACCGCAGGAGAACGACATGCACAAACATGAGCAGCTGTGACTGAAATAAACAAACTTATCACAACATTTCCTGAATGCAGAGGACAACGCTTTATCAAATCTTCTGAAAGTTGTCAGCTGTAGTTTAGAAACCTAAGACGTCTACAATTAATTCTACATGATCTTGTGTAGCAATCAAGATACAATACAAAAAAAAGTAAATGCTTAAAAAAAAAGTATGCACCATTAATACAAAAGAATAAATACTTAATAAAATTCTGTTGATTGGCTTCTCAGCGCTACATATCAATGACTTCTGCAGGCTATCAGCTCTTTAAAAGGATTTTTTTTTAAATTTCGATAATGAGAATTATGGGTCGAGATGCTTAGCCGTGAGAATGTTCACAATTCGATTCAACTGGTTAACGCACTTCAAACTGACCGCTATGAAAACCCGCATCAGCCAATGAAATGTTGAGAAACCTGCTGATTAAAACAAACCACAAGCACACAGCACAAATCAAACAATGAGAGAAAGAAAGAATGAGAGGAAGAAATCGAAAAGAACAAGAGAAAGTGAGAGGCAATAGAAAAACAGAGGGATGCCGTTACCTGAGTCTAATCCATAGCATTGAGCTGGTTGTTAAAGAGAAAAGTGAGAGATTTGGCGTTTAGATCAGATCAGATCAGCCCAGAATGAAAGACAGAAACAGAAGGGTGAGGAGTGGACAGCTGGACATGTGAAAGACTCAGAAATGGACTGTTAAGTGTCAAACATTTGCATGTATTCAGAATAATAAAGGAATAGTTTAACCATAAAATTAAGACACCATAAAAGTATCACGAAAGTCGTTCAAACTAGTTATGCCCTATATCACAAGTCATATGGAGCCATACGATAGCTTTGTGTGAATAACAGATTGAAATTTGAATCGTTATTCACTGACGATCTCGACATCCACCATATGTTCATGAAAAGTTAGGGTGTGTTCACACTTGTAGTTCGGTTCTCTTGGTTCTCTTGGTCCGGACCAAAAAAGAAAATGATACATTTAGTCCTGGTTCGCTTAGCGTTCACACTGGCATTTTTAACACCGAATCTAACGATACAAAACAAAAGGCATCAGGATAAGGTCACAACCTGATTGGACAGCTTTTATGAAGTATGTTTTGTGACGGAACTAGCCGAATGCTGGGTGCTGGGCTAAATGCGCTCGTTGCACCCACTTTCCCTTAACCTATCACTGAACATTTTGAACACTTGCGCATTTTTGTGCGTTTTTTCCAGTACGCTGGAAATATGCTTGTCGGACCAAATGTTAATAAGTAACTTTACCTCCTCATTGCTCCATTTTTGCCCTCTGCTCATTTTGTTTTGCATACACCGCTCTTACCGCTCTACGTTATCAAATCACATGATTTTTAGGGTCGCATCTTATGACATCACATCCTGTTATTGGTTCGTTTAGACGTCTTTGGTCCATGCTGCGTTCATATATCAGTCGAACCGCACCAGAGTTCGTTTGGAAGCAGACCGAGACCCACTATTCAGGGGGTCTCGGTCCGCTTGTTTGGTGCGCACCAAGGTTCGGATGGCAGCGTTCACACTTGTTCAAATGAACCGCATTTACAGAGCAATCACACCACAGTCTGAATCAGTTTCATATGGCAATTTGCAGACTCAATAAACCATCTGCAGCCGTTAACAGCTCATTAGAGGGAAAGATTGAATGAAAACACTGTCGATTTCAAACACAAAGCTTCCGTATGACTTCTAAACACTTGGAATATAGTCACATTCACTACTTTTAGGGTGCATTTATGGTGTTTTATGTCCTTTTTGGAGCTTGCATTATATGTAAAATAGCAGCGTGAACATTCTTCGAAACATCTCTTTTTGTGTTGCACGGAAGGAAGAAATTCATACAGATTTGGAACGGCATGACGGTGAGTAAATGATGCCAGAATTTTAATTCAAATGTTCAACTATCCCTTTAAAAAGACACAATCATAACCCACATATACAGTCTGTGTTCAGAATGAGTGTACAGACTATATGCAAGTCACACACTCGTGAGACTTAGTGTAAGAAGACAGTGACTCACACACACACGCTTATCAAGCAAAATGAGGACATACAGAGATTGCTTTTTACCCTAGCTAATTAAACTTCCTACAGACCAACCCAAACCTACCCTTATTATGAAGCTTTTAGCATTTATACATAAAAAAAAAAAAATCAAAGACATTATTTACTACTCTTTATGCATAATTTGCATCTTTGAAGATGTCCTTAAACACACTTTTCGTTCTAAAGAATCTGAACTATGTCCAAATGTGATCTGTTTTAATTTCAAACAATCCCAAATGTCCAAACTTCGATAGAAACTGCAGTATGTGAGCGTGCTTTCAAAGAGAATATTCCGGAATCTCAGAGCTGGATCCTTTAAATTTCATTTACCGCCACATCAACAAACTTAACAAGCTAGACAGGGAAAAAATAGGTCAGGATTTGGCTCAGAAAGCTTTTGAATCTGGATGGCAACATCTGGAACCCGTGCAGACGGCAGTCGCCCACACTTCATATACAGCATGAGTCAAGGGTACTTACTGGAGGGCATGGTGTAGGTGTCTTCTTCATCTATGATTTCAGCGTAGTCGTCTGTTTCTGCAGGGTAGATAAGCAGGCAGTGGTCAGTTTTACACACATGCAGGCCAAATAACGCCCACTCGGCCACTACACACACACTAAACACATGTAACCTTCCACTACAGAAACTAGAGACGAAAATAAGCAACTGAATCAGCTACGTAACTCCTCTATGAAGACAAATACACACAAACTCAAGTGCACTTCTCTCTTTTAAACTCTCTGAACTCATTCTGCGCAACTCTGTGTATCTGTTTAACCAGCCAATCAGAGAACTCTGCTGTCAATCTAACTGGCCAATCAGAGAGCAGTTGTGTGGCTGTGCTCAAGAGAGACAAGGAAGGAAGTGACTCCTTCGTCTTCTGCAAAGCAGATTTAGTCCAACTCATAAATGAGTTATAAGCCATGAATCACAACATTACAAACTTTAATTTCAAGCAAAAAAGCATTTAAAAAATCAGACAACAAGACACAGACACAAGACTGTGCACTTAGCGTCTTTAATGAGCGTATGAACTACAATCCCATGAAGCATTGCGAATGACGTAATCGAATAAAAACAATGGAAAAATATGAAGCTATTCATTTAAAGCTGTTGATTATAAACACAGAATCAATATATTTAAAGCATATTGCAAAATATTCATATATATGCAAATAAAGTAGTTTGAGAATGTAGGGAGAGTGACTTGATTGCATCATTCATAGTGCATTATGGGAGTGGGCGGTCACTGCAGAGCTTTTTTGGCGCACTCTGTCGGCTGTGATTCTCTGATTGGTGGATCTCTCTACAGGATTATGGGTAGTGTAGTTCTTCACCACAAATTCCATTATTAAACATGTTTTTTTTGTTGTTGTTGATTTTCTCCTCAATTTGGCATGCCCAATTCCCAATGCGCTCTAAGTCCTCGTGGTGGTGTAGTGACTCGCCTCAATCCGGGTGTCGGAGGACGAATCTCAGTTGCCTCCACGTCTGAGACCGTCAATCCGCGCATCTTATCACGTGGCTTGTTGAGCATGTTACCGTGGAGACCTAGTGCATGTGGAGGCTTCACGCTATTCTCCAGCATCCATGCATTACTCACCACACGCCCCACCGAGAGCAAGAACCACATTATAGCGACCACGAGGAGGTTACCCCATGTGACTCTACCCTCCCTAGCAACCGGGTCAATTTGGTTGCTTAGGAGACCTGGCTGGAGTCACTCAGCATGCCCTGGATTCAAACTCACGACTCCAGGGGTGATAGTCAGCGTCAACACTCGCTGAGCTACCCAGGCCCCCGTTTTTTGTTTGTTTGTTTTTTGAATGAAGTTCAAATAACGTGGACTGATGGCTTCAACAGAAGCATATACCACTGATTAACAGCCTTGGCGCTCACGGTAGGTCTGTCTTTAAAGGTTTATAAGTTATTGTTTAAAATCGATTCGTCTATGGAGAAAATGAATGTGATTTTTACTTCCAGAAGCAGACTGTTGCACTCTATTGTGCCTTTAATGAATGCAGAAAGAAAAGAGACAGAATGCACTCCCAGCTAAGTGGAAACAATAAAAACTTAAATCTACATACAACTACAATCTACACAAGGCTAGCACAAGACTGTCTATCCAAACAGCTCTCAAACATACACACCACAACACAGGAGAAAGTTAGTTATAGATCACAGGAAAGATATAAAGTGAAGATTATAAGTCATTATTATTAGTCACACATTACCATCGCCACTTAGATCTTCTGCAGGTCCCAAGAGAGCATGCAAAGAGAGGAGAGAATGAGAGAGTTTGAAGGTTTTGAGACAGGAGGAGATGAAGTGGTTACTTCAACAGGTAAATTCAACATGAATCTGAAACGGTTAAAATGGTTTTCGTCCTCCTCACAGTTTGTGAAGTGAATGTGTTTTGTTCATGCTGTGTTTTGAGGCTGGGAGTCATTAGTGTGGGTTATATTGGGTTAGATGCGCAGCAGGAATGTGTGGGATCAGATTCAATGTGGACGTGGACACCAATCAGCCTGTGTTGTTCTAAAACTGGACTAAATTACTGCGTTTGCAAAAGGAAAACTCTTTGAATATTACTGGGGGCAGGTATTTTAACTTTTTATCTATATTTAAGCATAATCAGCAAATAAATGGTCAAGAAATGTCATATTTCATCACGAAATCTAAACAAAATGTAATTAAATAATTTATCATTTTAATAATTATTATTATAATATTATAATAATTATATTAGAATTATAATAACTATATACATTTTTAATTATAATATACATGTATATTATATAATTAATTGATAGTCATTATTTATAATTATAATAATACAATTATTAATAATTAAATATTCATTAAATTATAATTAAACTATATATTTTTTTATATATTAATATATTAATTATAATTTATATATAATTAATTTTGTCACCTAAAGAAAATAAAGTCTATTTATTTTTACTTAATATTACACAATTCTCAGTACAGTAATGCAAAATAATAATTATATCATATTTAAATAGTAAATTCATCTGCAAAGTACAACTTAATTAAATGTTGATTTTAATACAAAATCAGATTTTTCTGCATTAGAGTAACAGGAATTGGGCCAGGTTAATAATAGTCCAAAAATATGCTTAATTTCCTTATAAAATTATATGTTGATTAATTAAAATTATAATTTAAAAAAAATTATTATTTCTTTTTTGTTGTAATAATCATAGCTCCGCCCACAGTGACATCTCATTGGTTAAAAATCCAGCTCCACGTGTTCTGTTTGGCTGCGCTTTTGTCACTTTGTGCAGAATTTCGTGCAGAAAAAATATAGAGCAGGTAAGAGCTAGTGTGTTAGGATTCACACACACAAATACATGGGAAACAACATGTACCCTTAGGAGGAGACTCATGTGAACAGAGGACAAACGGAAGGAGAAAGCGACAAGCTTTAGTAGTTTTTGCGGGCGTCTGAACCACTGAGTCTTCAGCGAAGAATGACAGATGGAGAGAAAGAAAGAAAAGCAAGAAAATATGGCAAGAGAAATGGAACAAACATATTTATCTTACAGTCCAGTGGCAAAACATTTCAGCTTGATTCATGAATGGCAAACCAAATACAATCTGTGATGCTTGGACTTTACTTTCACAAATTTCACTGTAAAGATATTTTTCAGAAGTATCGAGTTACACCATGACACCTAACTTACTTTTTTACACAAGTTAGTTTCCTATTTAATTAGTTTATTTATGACAAAAACGACTGAAAACCTCTCCACTGCGCAATCCAAATCGACACAGTAAGACAAAATTATCTACACTGACAGCAGTACGATGTTTAATATACAGTAGCAGTATTAATGATTATAAATTGTATTAATTAATCATTAATTAATGAGTATTAATCATTTACTAACGACAGTATTTGATTGCTGACTGTGTTAATGGTACATACACATCCATGAAAAAAAAAACATAGTATAATTTCTATTAAAAACAACAACTCATTTGTTTAGAAATGTAATTAACTTTTTTTTTTGAGTAATGCAATAATGTAACACATTACTTTTAAAAGTAGCGTACCCCATCAGTAATGCTGAATTTAATCAAAAATATTTTCTTTTTGACTTGTCATCCCTGATGACAGTATGTTCTTGTAATTGAGCTGATTTAGGGTGTGTGTGTGTGTGTGTGTGTGTGTGTGTGTTACACAGCTGTGCTCTCTCAGGTACTGCACGTCTGACCTCTTCAAGTGACGTTAATAGATTATGCTGAAAATCTCAAAGGTAAACAGCCCACCATTAAAGTTATAAACTTCAGTAACAACTGAGCTCATCTTGAGATCTGACCTACAAAACAGCCAGAAACATTCATGAGCTGAGTTAGAGATTCCAAACATCTCAAAGAGTGATGATCCTCTTTATATGTACAAGTATATGTAAAACAATCTTGAAGTTATCAAATGCCTAGGACATCTTATAGAGATGAAACGAAACAGATTTGCAACACATTTAACTTGACGTATTTCACTGAACATATATTGTAGCATAGAGGAGGGCGGGGCTGGGCCGGAATGACGCAAGCCCGGACCCCAGTCAGCCTGATGGGGCGAGGGACTTGATGATGTCGGTCAGCGGGAAGGACTCCATGGGGCGTGCAGTCTTTAAACCAATTCCCGGGTTTCGGCACCAATGTAAAGGGGTTAAAAGGTAAAGGAGGAGGCGAGAACCGGCTTGAAGGTGTAACTCAGTGGGGGCAGTGGTGGCTCAGCGGTTAAGGCTCTGGGTTACTGATCAGAAGGTCAGGGGTTCAATCCCCAGCACTGCCAAGATGCCACTGTTGGGCCCTTGAGCAAGGCCCTTGACCCAATCTGCTCCAGGGGCACCATATCATGGCTGACCCTGCACTCTGACCCCAGCTTAGCTGGGATATGTGGGGAAAAAAAGAATTTCACTGTATATGTGCAAATGTATAACATGTGATAAATAAATACAATTATTAATTATTATTATTAACTCATAATTTAATAGTGAATTTAAAGCAAAAGCCAAATGACAAACAAACATGCATGACAGCTGCCTGTAGCTCGCTCTCTCTCTCGAACTGCCGTCTCCGGTCGCCTTTATTCCTCGCTCACCTCATCAGGTTGATTGGGGTCCGGGCATTCCGGCCTGACCCCACCCACCTCTGCGCTACATATATATATATATATATTCTGAAGCAAATAATGAAATTTGGGACTTGATTTAGTCCATCGAGATTTGAAAACTGAGTTATGATATTATTACTTAATATTGTTTTTCCCTACCCATGTGACCTAGGCAAAGTCAGCCGTTAAGAAAAGTTGTTTAAGAGGCGGAGCAAGTTATTACATTTTGATGAAAGATTATAAAGACAAACATTTATTTTTCCTTTGGAAAAATGTGCACAGATATGGCGCACAGTAAAATCCAGAATGTTCATTAGGAAAGTAAACTGGGTCCATTTCGATTTTATTTTGACTGTAATACATGGATCGACACTGTTGTATCTACTACTTCTCATCTGGTGTCTTACCTGACACAGAAATGGCACGAACTCCTGCTCGAATTCCCTCAAGGCGTTTCTCATTGTTGGCAAGTCTGTGGAGGAACAATTTCACTTACAAATAAAAAGATAATTATATATATTTTTTTACTTAACATAAGACACATCCACAACGTGAAAACATTTCCTACATGAAAAAAAACAAAACAAACAAGAGTTTTTGTTGTTCGGAAGGAATGGCGATTATTCAGCAAACGTTGAGGACTTAAGTTACAATTCTGACCCACTGAGATCAGTGTGCGAATTATATAATGACTCTCATGGAGTCAAATTGTTTAAAGGAATTTCTATAGGCAATTCTCAGGCCTGAATCTGTTCATGTACGTCTCAAGCAATAAACATTGTTTTAAAAATGCTCAGAAATGCTTGTTTAAACCCCTAATATTTTATTTTACCACTCCCTTTAGAGGAGATTAAACCTGTAGTTAATGAATGTTCTGTCTGACATTTATTGAGGAGAGGTGTTCAATAAATCGTAAGTAAAGTAAACGTACGACTTACTTTGGAATGGATGGTAGAGCTCTCTCCCCCTCTGTTGGACAGAAAAAGACATAACATCACATTTGAAATCAAATGGAAGAACATGATCCACCAGACTCAAGCTAATGCAAAACTCAAAGCATTACTTTAATATTTCACTACAAGCATACACTACAATAAAAGCAGACCAACGGGGGTATTTTAAATAATTAGCTTTCTATTTGTGTCTCAAGTGTATTGCAAAAGACAGCTGGGTCATTTCGTACAAGATTTTCTACACAATTTATTCCATTAATGGAAATTCTGTAGTTTACTGCCTTTTCCCAGTCATACTAAAAGCATCCCATAATGTGCCAATGTGAGGAAGGCACACCTTTCTGAGGTCTGATGATGAAGGACTGGGTGACGGCATTGAGCAGTCGACAATAGCCATCGATGAGGTCAGCCATGTTCTCAGCGGTGGAGAACAACGGTGTGCTGATCGTGAGAGGCTGTGGGCAAAAAAGAAAAACAAAGAGCGATTAACAATGAGACATTATAAACTACACCAGTAGGGATGCTCCGATCGATAGGCCACTGGTGACAGAGATTATGACAGAGATCATGATAAAAGGTGAAATGATTGGGATCGGTATCGGCCAATCAGGTGACAAGAAGATCGGTGATCGGCTGTAAAAATCCTGATCAGAGCATCCCTAAATACAAGATACATCCTGACGTGAAGCTACAACTGTAATTGCAACCGGCTGCACTGACCAACTACAGACACACATGGCTACAGACATGACTCCGAATGCTTTCAGACACACCTACACACTGCTAAAGACACACCCCATAACACTGTGTGGGGCATACCCACACACAGCTGAAGACATGCCTCCAAATGTTTTCAGACACACCCACAAACTGCTGCACACACCTGCTCAAAGTACTCCGACAGACCCACACATTACTGAAGACATACCTCCAAATTCTCTGATAACACCCACACACAATGTGGAAGATATGCTCCCAATGTTTTTAGACACACCCATAAACTGTTGAGACCAAACGCCAAAGTACTCTGACACTCCAACACACAGCTGACAACACCCCCACACCAAAGTACTCTGACACACCCACACACTACTGAAGACATGCCGCATAACACTGTGAGGGGCACACCCATACATTGTCGAAGACATGCACGCAGTGTTTTCAGACACACACATAAAGTGCTGTAGACACCTGCCCAAAGTACTCTGGCACACCCACACATTACTGAAGACAGGCCTCGAAGTTCTCTGACACACCCACACAAACTGTGGAAGAAATGCTTCCAATGTTTTTTGACACACCCACAAACTGTTAAGATACACCCCAAACTCTGACACACCCATACACAGCTGATGACACACCCACAAAGTAATCTGACACAACTACACACTGCTCAAGACAAACCTCCAAATGCTTTCAGACACACCCACACACTGCTGAAGACATGCCTCCAAATGCTCACAGACACACCCCCACACACAGCTAAAGACACGCCTCCAAATGCTTAAGACACACCCACACACTGCTGAAGACACATCTCCAAATGCTCACAGACACACCCCCACACACAGCTAAAGACACGCCTCCAAATGCTTTCAGACACACCCACACACTGCTGAAGACATGCCTCCAAATGCTCACAGACGCACCCCCACACACAGCTAAAGACACGCCTCCAAATGCTTAAGACACACCCACACACTGCTGAAGACACTTCTCCAAATGCTCACAGACACACCCCCACACACAGCTAAAGACACGCCTCCAAATGCTTTAAGACACACCCACACACTGCTGAAGACACACCTTCAAATGCTTTCAAAAACACCCACACACTGCTAAAGACACGCCTCCAAATGCTTTAAGACACACCCACACACTGCTGAAGACATGCCTCCAAATGCTCACAGACGCACCCCCACACCCAGCTAAAGACACGCCTCCAAATGCTTTAAGACACACCCACACACTGGTGGAAGTCTCATCACAACACCTTTAAAAGTAACTAATCATATAAACATCAAGACCCACATTAAGATCACAAGATGAGGAGTAAAGATCTATGGTAGAAGTAGTCAAGTCATTTGTATTTGTATAGCGCTTTTCACAACACACATTGTTTCAAAGCAGCTTTACAGAAAATCATGCATTAACAGAAAATTAAACTGTAATATCTAGTATAGTTCTAAAGAAAGAGAGAGGAGAGGACAAAAAGACAGAAAGAAAGACAGACAGGGAAACCAATTACCATAATAACAGTAGCGGACTGAAATGATAGCACGCTAAAGGAGTGATCACATATACCTTCTCATGGCGAAATTCTAGATGGCGTGGGTGGACGTTGAGCGCGTCAAACCCAAAAAATTAAATGGTCAAGCAGCCTTTTTTAATGCTGCACTTTAAACTCAGTGAGACTTAAGTTAAAAAGAAACTCACCGTTAAAATTATATCCTTGTACATAGTGAATATTCAGTGTAGCTGTTTATGAAGCACCGCCCACACAGAGGTCACCGCCAAACGAAGCAACTACTTATTGGTTAACGTGGCGATTTCGCCTGTCAAAGTCTACCAAACTTGAACTTGAGGTGAAATCAGCACGAGCAAATTCTTTGCCACCGTATATCAATCGTGCAAAATTCACGATCGCGCGGGCTCCTATTGAAATGACTGTATTTCGCCATGAGAGGGAATGTGTGACCGTGCCGTAAGAACAGGACTGAGGTGTATTATCACCCTGCTGAGTCAACTCACAAATTAAACACTTCCAAAAGTATCTTCAAATGGATTTGACTTGCTATTGAGCCAAAACCCCATCACACGTCAACAGAAAAAAAAAAAAAAACACAGAATTCAAAGAATTTCTGCATCAGCTTCTCATTGGGTCTACAGCAAAGTCCCTTTAAGGCAAGTCAGTTCACTCAGTGACCATGTTCGTAACGGGCTCAGGCAGATATTTTCCATAAATACAAGCACTGTTCCTATCAACTTGAATCAGGAAAGACAGTGTTGTTTACCTCAGCAGCTCCTGCCACGTCCAGCTGTAACACACCCTTCCTGTCTTTCTCCTCCACACATGAGTATTGGATACTCTGCACCTGTGTGAAGTTAGCCAGGTGTGTCGGCTGAAAGAGAGGATGGATACACAGGTAATGATTCACATTTCTCTTTTTGAAATCAACTGTGAGTCAAGTCTCCAGTGCACATCACGTGCGAGCACTATTTGGTTCCATTGCGGTTAGGATGCTGCCTTAGAAGTCAGCTGCCTGTGTAGGCAGTGGACAGCATGGCAGCTCAATAGGTAGTCAACAGAGCGAGAGTGCTTAAATGTTAATATATCTCACCGTTGAGCCCTTGTCTGTCAGGTAGCTGATTCCCTCCTCTGGTCCAATAGCAAGATCTACTGATATCACCCAACTCGACTAAGAGACAAAGATGCACAGAGAGCAGGGGTCAATGACAGAATTTCATAACCAACTTTAGGATTTATTTAAAGGAATAGTTCACCCTAAAATGAAAATTCTGTCATCATTTATTCACCCTCATATTGTTCCAAACCCGTATGACTTTCTTTCTTCTGTGGGAAAAATAAAAGGATTAGGACTAGGCAGTATGCTAGGCAGTAAAGTCATATGGTTGGATCAGCATGACGGTGAGAGTAAATGATGCCAGAATGTTCATTTTTAGTTAAATGTTATACATCAGTAAATGTAATTCCTCCAGTGGCCAATAGAGGGGACCAGTAGGCTGGTCATTGCAGTCGGGCCCTTTGCAGAAAGGAACTGACGTACCCCAAGAGCACATCGAAAGTACTCTTTGTCGAATCTGTATACGGGTGCCAGGATTTCAAAAAACTTCAGTATGCTTTGCTCGTCGTTCAGGTTGGCAAACTGTTTAAATGTTTGTTGGATCTGTTTCCTTAGAGTTTTGGCCTGAAACACAAAGAAAGAGAGAGAGCAAGCAGTGTTACTGTACATCTCACAAACTGAATCAGTGAAACACTCATCCAATACAAAATTTTTAAACTTTAAAATTATTTCAAATAACTTGCAAGAGTTTTTTGGGTGGTTGCTATGGTGTTGTGAGTGGTTGCTAGGGTGTTCTGCGTGGTAGCTAGGGTGTTTAGGTGGTTGCTTAAGTGTTCTGGGTGGTTGCTAGGGTGTACTAGGAGGTTGCTAGTGTGTCCTGGGTGGTTGCTAGGGTGATTAGGTGGTTGCTAAAGTGTTTTGGGTGGTTGCTTAAGTGTTCTAGGTTGTTGCTAGGGTGTTTTGGGAAGTTGCTATTGTGTTGTGAGTTGTTGCTAGGGTGTTAAGGTGGTTGGCTGTGTGTTCTGGGTGGTTGCTAGGGTTTTTTGGGTGGTTGCTATGGTGTTGTGAGTGGTTGCTAGGGTGTTCTGCGTGGTAGCTAGGGTGTTTAGGTGGTTGCTTAAGTGTTCTGGGTGGTTGCTAGGGTGTACTAGGAGGTTGCTAGTGTGTCCTGGGTGGTTGCTAGGGTGATTAGGTGATTGCTAAAGTGTTTTGGGTGGTTGCTTAAGTGTTCTAGGTTGTTGCTAGGGTGTTTTGGGAAGTTGCTATTGTGTTGTGAGTGGTTGCTAGGGTGTTAAGGTGGTTGGCTGTGTGTTCTGGGTGGTTGCTAGGGTGTTCTGGGTGGTTGCTAGGGTGTTTTGTGAGGTTGCTATTGTGTTGTGAGTGGTTGCTAGGGTGTTTAGGTGGTTGCCTGTGTGTTCTGGGTGGTTTCTAGGGTGATTAGATGGTTGCCAATGTGTTCTGGGTGGTTGCTAGTGTGTCCTGGGTGGTTGCTAGGGTGATTAGGTGGTTGCTTAAGTGTTTTGGGTGGTTGCTTAAGTGTTCTAGGTGGTTGCTAGGGTATTTTGGGAGGTTGCTATTGTGTTGTGAGTGGCTGCTAGGGTGTTAAGGTGGTTGGCTGTGTGTTCTGGGTGGTTGCTAGGGTGTTCTGGGTGGTTGCTAGGGTGTTTTGTGAGGTTGCTATTGTGTTGTGAGTGGTTGCTAGGGTGTTTAGGTGGTTGCCTGTGTGTTCTGGGTGGTTTCTAGGGTGATTAGATGGTTGCCAATGTGTTCTGGGTGGTTGCTAGTGTGTCCTGGGTGGTTGCTAGGGTGATTAGATGGTTGCTTAAGTGTTTTGGGTGGTTGCTTAAGTGTTCTAGGTGGTTGCTAGGGTATTTTGGGAGGTTGCTATTGTGTTGTGAGTGGCTGCTAGGGTGTTAAGGTGGTTGCCTGTGTGTTTTGGGTGGTTGCTAGGGTGTTTAGGTGGTTGCCTGTGTGTTCCAGGTGGTTGCTAGTGTGTTCTGGGTGGTCGCTAGGGTGTTTTGTGAGATTGCTATTGTGTTGTGAGTGGTTGCTAGGGTGTTTAGGTGGTTGCCTGTGTGTTCTGGGTGGTTTCTAGGGTGTTTAGATGGTTGCCAATGTGTTCTGGGTGGTTGCTAGTGTGTTCTGGGTCATAGCTATGGTGTTTAGGTGGTTGGTGGTGTGTTCAAGGTGGTTGCTAGGGTGTTCTAGGTGGTTGCTAGGGTGTTCTGGGTGTTTCCTATTGTGTTCTTGGTGGTTGCTATGGTGTACTGGGTGGTTACTAGGGTGTACTGGGTGGTTGCTAGGGTGTTTAAGTGGTTGCTGGTGTGTTCTGGCTGGTTGCTAGGGTATTCTAGGTGGTTGCTAAGGTGTTCGGGGTGGTTACTAGTGTGTTCTGGGAGGTTGCTATGGTGTTCTGGGTGGTTACTAGGGTGTACTGGGTGGTTGCTAGGGTGTTTAAGTGGTTGCTAGGATGTTCAGCATGGTTGCTTACTGGTCCTAAACATAAGGGGCCATTATTTGCACCCTTAAATGCTGTTTTTCAATTATTAAATATCATCAGTGACGGACTGTTGTGTTGCGTCTAGTGCAGGATCGCCATGTTTTTTAACCTGCATCAAGTTAAAAAGAACTTGTGTTCTGTTCTATCTGGTGCGCTTTGTTTAGCTTTTATAGCGCAAGAACACATTAGTTCTAAACAGCCCCTCAAAATAAGCAATAGTGATGCTTTTCCTTTTTCGTTTTATGCAAGACCACTTTCATATGACAGGACAGAAATACTCATAATCAAACCAGTATTAAGTGCCAACAGTTTCATAACTTTCATCTTATTGAGCTGTCAGTCACATAAGACACACAATGATCTCTCACTCTTCTCAACAACACTCAAACTGAATCTCTCAAGTCGACACATGCAGAAATGACTTTACATATGCAGATCCAGCAGCACATTAGATCTTTCCAGTAGCACATTTCAGGGATATCTGTCTGTAATCTGGCTTTATGGGTGAGTTTACAGTATTCCAGGCACAAATACACACAGATCATATCAGATACGCTGGAACATGTGACTGGTCACTTCAGATGGCCGGTCAACCCTTCCTGACTGGATGTCCCACCCAGTATCTGGCCTTACATCTGTGGAGGAATAATGGGAATGGTCTGACGGACCAAACACAGGGTGGAATGCGGGTTGTCTTTACATAAAGCCTGAAAACTGAGCCCCTCAAAATCGTCAAATGATCATTCAATGCTCTTTATTACATGATCCTTGAAGTATCACAAAGTACCCCCCCAAAAAACAAATCATAGTAATGAGTGAGTAAATGATTTCATAAATTTCATTTTTGGGTGCACTGTTCCTTTAAGAGTCCTCTCTGCTCTGAAAGGAAACAACGCAGACTATTAAAAACGTCACATTCGCGCAGTCGTTCTACTCAGTCACGTCTGAATTTGACTGATGTCAGCGTCCAGTGCTGCGGTCAGTGTGACAGATGGCCGTGCTGATAATTGAACCCCATTTTAACTCAATCATATGAGCTGTGCTCTATAAATAGAAGCGGGAATGCTCTTCATCGGGATAAATTCTTTAAAACAACCTTTTTAGGAATCGCACAGATTAACAGATATAATCTGCCTAAATGAACATCTGATGATCTCGGGGGTAAATAGAGAAAATGTGTGTGTGTGTGTGTGTAAGTACTTGGCTATAGTTTAGAGACATATTTCTCCCCAAAAGTGAGTTAATATGAAATAAATAAATAAATAAATAATTTAAAGCACTACAACTACACATTATATGATGTTTAACCTTGTGAATTTCATTGTTTTTTGAAAATGTACAGTCATTTCAAATCAGATGATTGCAACACGCTCCAAAAAAGTTGAGACAGTCGAGTGTTTACCACTGTGAAACACCACCATTTCTTCTAATAATACTTATTAAGCATTTGGGCACTAAAGACACAAGTTTGTTAAGTTTAGAAAGTGGAATTTTCTCCCATTCATCCATTATGTAGGTCTTCAGCTGCATAATTGTACGGGGTCTTCGTTGCCATATGGTGTGCTTCATAATGCACCACACATCCTCAATTGGAGATGGTCAGGACTGCAGGCAGGCCAATCCAACACCCGCACTCTATGCTTACACAGCCATGCACCTGTAATCTGGGCAGTATCTGGTTTGAAGTTGTCCTGCTGGAAAATGTAGGGATGTCCCTGGAAAAGACGGTGCTGGATGGCAGTATATGTTGCTCCGAAATTTGTACATATCTGTCTGCATTCATGGTGTTCTCACAGATGTGCGGGTTACCCATGCCATGGGCACTGACACACCCCTGGCCCATACAGACACTGGATTTTGGACCTGACACTGATAACAGCTTGGATGGTCCATTTCCTCTTTGGCCCGGATAAAACGACGGCTTTGTTTTTCAAAACATTTTGGAAATGTGGACTCTTCAGACCAAAAAACATGGTTCCACTGTTCTACTTTTCATCTCAGATGAGACTGAGCCCAGAGAAGTCGGCAGCGCTTCTGGACAGTGTTGATGTATGGCTTCTCCTTTACATAGTAAATCTGACAAAATCTCCCTTTGAGGACATTTGGGAACATCCTCTGTTGGAAAATAGCTGGGTACCACCCCTGGAGTTCACTAGCTCACTAGTTCGAATCCCAGGGTGTGCTGAGTGACTCCAGCCAGGTCTCCGAATCAACCAAATTGGCCCAGTTGCTAGGGAGAGTAGAGTCACATGGGGTAACCTCCTCATGGTCACTATAATGTGGTGAGTTGAGCATGGTTGCCACAGTGGATGGCGTGAAGCCTCCACACGCACTATGTCTCCATGGCAACGCACTCAACAAGCCACATGATAAGATGTGTGGACTGACGATCTCAGACGCGGAGGCAACTGAGATTTGTCCTCCACCACCCGGACCACTACGGCACCACGAGGACTTAGAGTGCATTGGGAATTAGGCATTCCACATTGGGAGAAAAAGGGGAAAAATCCCCCCCCAAATAATTATTAATAGTTGGCACTCTGAAAAAAATTAAAAATACAAAAATAAAAAGGATTGAATTTGGTTGTTGTGTTTCTGTAATGAGATAAATTGTTTATTAAACAAATTTGGTGAGTAATTCGTATTTTTTTAGAGCTTCTACTAAATGCTGACACGTAAAGTTCAAACCAATTTGTATTATTTTTCAAAATATACCACTTCTCAGATTTTTGGCTTTTTGGTGTGTTTTGTGGTAATGCATATTGTTCTGGATATGCTCCGAAAAATGTTTCCCAAAATGTGGAAAAAGATGTTAACTTTTTACAATGATTTCAGATATCCCTTTTCATGTTCCAAAAGAAAAGAAAAAAAATCGCTAACTTTAAAAAAACAAAACAAGTGTGATCTGAATGAAATCACTATTTCATGATAGTCATTGGTTAGGCTGGGGTAGATATCTGGGGCTGTTAAATTACACCTCTTCCCCGCCCACTTGCCCACACACACGTTTAAGGATGACCCTTAAGGTCAAAGGACAACCCCAGTTTTTAACAGAGCATCTGTCTGTGGGGTGTGAGTGTGTCTCAATAAGAGCGGGGTCGCCAAACAATTCTTATGCCGGCTGCACACACACACACACACACGCACGCACGCGCACACACATACACACACACACACACACATACACACAGACAAGCATCACTATTACTATTGTTCATCCTTCAGGTTAGTGATTAGAACAAACCCCAAATTGTCCTGCACTGTTTGTGGACATGAATGATCTTGAATGATCCAGACTTCTCACCTTAACCGATTCCAATAAACTTTTGGGGAAGAACCGTCTGAGTCCAACATCTTTCCTGTGAAAACAGATTTTATTGCAAATTTAAAGACATTGAGATGATTTCGTCATGTGTAGATGTGGAGTTAATGAAGGCATCTTTGACACCACAAACGTATCTTTAGGAGGAAGATGTATTAAAACATAACTTTGCCAGAATGTTAGAACAGGACTTTAGATTTCAAGCCCAATATAATTCAATAATGACTGTTTCATCATTTAATATAAATGCGCATTTGTTCAGCTTTGCTCAGCACTCAAAATCAGCCAACGCTGCATGGCACCTCGCCAAAACAATTCACCCATGTTTATAGAGTATAGCAATACACCCTAATAAACCTTTACTTCATGGTGGTTAACGACACATTCAACGGCCCCAAAAAAAGCATTTAGACACTTGCTAAACACTTAAAATGTTTGAATTTCATTGCATTAAATAACAAAATCAAAACAAATGTCACTTGCAGCATTTCTCAGAAATATCCTCACTTTTCTGAACCATTTTTGCTAAGACTTTCAGTCAGATGGTGTCAAGATGATTTTATGTGAATGTCACTGTGACCAAAACTTGAAAATGTTGCCTTCACAGACTGTGTAATGCGGCAGGATGTTAACCAGGCGGTGTCTCCTTCCCTACAGCTGCTTTCTAAGGAGCTGTCACTCAGATGAAGGTTGCTTTGTGATTGGTGCTCCCCTAAGGAGCCAGTACACTGCTGTGTGTCTACGGGCAACTGGACGGAATGACCCGGAACTAATATACACACGTGTGTAAAGTGGAGCACAAGAGAAGTGGGGGTGGTGGCTTGTGTGTGTGTGTGTGTGTGTGTGTGTGTGTGTGTGTGTCTCAACAGAAAGTCTTGTCAGTGGATAACACACATTTTTTATGTTTTCAAGTATCTTTGTGAATTTTGAGTAAATAATACAAAAAAGATACTTACTCTAAAAGTTCATAGTTGGATTTTTTATCCAGAGCGTTTCCTCTCATCTCTCTGTAGAATCTCCTGAAAAGGAAAAAAACACAAATCAACACAAACATCTTCCTTCATTACAGCCTCTCTGAGTTCTGCTGGTACAGATATTTCAACAGGAGTTTGAACAGACCTGATCTCAAGACAGCCCAGCTTTAGTGCTATTTCCTGCTCCACCTTATCTGCGATCTCTAACATGTAGTCATTCTTCACCTGTAGAGAAACAATACAACAATAGTACGATTTTTGAGATCTTCCAATCCAGAAAAATTTGGTCAGGGGTAAATCATAGTCAGTACAAAAGATTTGACTCCAGCAGTTGAGGATTTCTGTTTTAAAGGAAGCTTGGAAGGAGGTTTGGAAAGAATGTTAAGGGAGAAAGAAAGTTTGGAAGAAAGGCAGAAGGTCTGGAAGGAAGACAGGAAAGAAGGATGGAAGAAAAGAAGGAAGGATGGAGGGAAGTAAAGAAGGAAGGATGGCTGAGAGGAGGTTTGGAAGGTAGAAAAAAAGAAGGAAAGGAAGAAGGAAAGAAAGAAGGAAGGAAGGAATGAAGGGGGTTTGGGCAGGAAAAAGGGAAATATAGTTTAGAAGGCAGAAAGGAGGTTTGAAAGGAAGACAGGAAAGAAGGATGTTTGGAAAGAATGAAGGAAGGAAGGTAGGAAGGCTGAGAGGAGATTTGGAAGCAAGAAAGGAAGGAAAGAAGAAAGACAGAAGGAAGGAAGGAAGGAAGGAGGTTTGAGCAGGAAAAAGGGAAAGATAGTTTATAAGGAAGAAAGGAGGTCTGAAAGGAAGGAAAGAAGAAAGGAAAGAAGAATAGAAGGAAGGAAGGATGGATGGATGGATGGACGGAAGGAAGTATGGATGAAAGGAAGGAAGGGAGAGAGGAAAGAAGAATAGAAGGAAGGATGGATGGATGGATGGAAGGAAGGGAGGAAGAAAGGAAAGAAGGAAGGATGGAAGGAAGGAAAGAAGGAAGGAAGGAAGGAAAGAAGGAAGGAAGGCTGAGAGGAGGTTTGGAAGCAAGAAAGGAAGGAAAGAAGAAAGACAGAAGGAAGGAGGTTTGAGCAGGAAAAAGGGAAAGATAGTTTAGAAGGAAGAAAGGAGGTTTGAAAAGAAGGAAAGAAGAAAGGAAAGAAGAATAGAAGGAAGGAAGGAAGGATGGATGGAAGGAAGGAAGGGAGGAAAGAAGAATAGAAGGAAGGATGGATGGATGGAAGGAAGGAAGGATGGAAGGAAGGAAGGAAGGAAGGAAGGAAGGAAGGAAAGAAGGAAGGAAGGATGGAAGGAAGGAAGGAAGGAAGGAAAGAAGGATGGAAGGAAGGAAGGAAGGAAGGATGGAAAGAAGGAAAGAAGGAAGGAAGGCTGAGAGGAGGTTTGGAAGCAAGAAAGGAAGGAAAGAAGAAAGACAGAAGGAAGGAAGGATGGAAGGATGGAAGGAAGGAAGGAAGGGAGGAAGGGAGAGAGGAGGTTTGGGCAGGAAAAAGGAAAGAAGATAGTTTAGAAGGAAGAAATTAGGTTTGAAAAGAAGGAAAGAAGAAAGGAAAGAAGAATAGAGGGAAGGAAGGATGGATGGATGGAAGGAAGGGAGAAAGGAAAGAAGAATAGAAGGAGGAAGGAAGGATGGATGAATGGATGGAAGGAAGGAAGGGAGAGAGGAGGTTTGGGCAGGAAAAAAGGAAAGAAGATAGTTTAGAAGGAAGAAAGGAGGTTTGAAAGGAAGGAATGAAAGAAGGAAGAAAGGATGGAGGATGGAAGGTAGAAAGGAAAGATAGAAGGAAGGAGGTTTAAAAGGAAATAGAAAGAATGTGCCAAAGAAAGACTTTATTATAACTTGTATTAACAATCAATAAAAATGATATAATTCTTAACAGATTAATAGTTCATTCATTTACATTCAAATATGAATATATACATTTAAATGTATGAGTTTAATGAAAATGCTAACTATATGAATGTACATTAACATATGATCTGTAAAGTATAATCTAATGTCACCTTACTCGAAAGAGAAGGTTGTTGTCTGTGATTAATAACCGTTCAGAGAGCTCACTTGATTTGCAGAGAGCAGATGTCTGCAGTTTTATATAGAGACGCAGCACTTCTCACAAACACAAACACTAAATCACTCTCCAAAACAATACATCACAGACTTCATCAGACGCCGTTTATACAATCTGCCTGATCACACCACAGATACTGACGGCGGGCTGTAATGCCCTTCTGTTGTCTACACGATGAACGCTCTCCATAAAACTAATCCAGTAAACACTGCTCAATAAAACTAAGTCAGCTGGGACACTGCTGGGGAATTGTGGCTCAGGCTATATTCAGAGTGTAGAACACTAGTATACTATTTACTGAATACTGCACAGTATTCACCATGCTGGCATTATTCCCACTAAAGGGTTAGTTTAACGATAAATGTAGTATGCTACCTTGTTATGTTGCATGTTTAGTTCTGCGACCGTCCAGTTATCATCTTAGAAATAAAACAGCTATTTTACCTTTTTAATTCAATTATGTGGAAAAAATGCAGCACCTGCACCCACCTGCTGATAAAAATAGTTCAGTGTTGGTTTGTCTTCAGTAAACTGATGCAGGAAGCCCTTGGGCAGGTAACGGATCCTCAACTCATACCTGAAGGGAAAAAAGACAATACCATAACATATATAAAACAGTTATGGCAGGATAACTCAGTCTATACCATAATCAACACTACAAACACACACCTGTGCTCTACATTTGACTAGTTTTCCTTTCAATTGATCTTTCTGAGCAAAAGAGGTATAAAGAGAGAATAATATGTGTATTAGTGTATTTCATATTTCCTAAATAAGTAGTAGTAATAAACGTAAGGGATTAATTTAAGTGATAAAGTCATAGAATAAAATAATAAAAATAAAACAATAATAAATGTGTTTGCATTAAATTTGTTGGTTGTTACTTTTTTAGTTTACTTCACACTTTATTTTACATTTTTTACTCTGCTCTTTATTTTAATTTATTCATTTTTTTTTATTTAATAACTTCATTTTTTAATTAATGGTTAATTTTTTTAATATCAATTGTTTCCTTCATTTCCACTATTGTTATTACACTTTATATGATTTATTTTGTACTAATTTTACAGTACATACAGTGATACAGTAATGCAATTAATTACTTAGTAATCAAATAAAAACAACATTAAGTAAAATAAACCAGTATTTGCATTAAATTAGTTGTTTGTTACTTTTATTTGTTGTTTACTCTGTGCTTTATTTATTTAAATTTTTTACTCTGCACTTATTACTAATTTAATTAAATTTTTATACGATGGTTATTTTATTTGATAATATTCTTATTTTATTTTAATTATAATATCAATCGTTTACTGCTTTATATTATTTTATTTGTACTATTTATTTTGTATTTTTTGTACACAGTTAAGCTGCAAACACACAAAAACATTTATTTTAACTGTTATTGTCATGCCAAAAAAAAAAAAAATCACACCAAAATGAAAAATGTAAAAAAATAAATAAAGAAAAATGAAAGAAAGAAAGAAAAATATTAAAATAAATGAATTGAGAAAAACAGGTGTAAAGGGAGATTATTAGGTGTATTTAATACTTCCTAAATAAGTAATATGAAGTAAAAAAAATTAAATGATGAATACAATTAATTAAAAAAAGTTTACTCTTCACTTCATTTTAATTTCATTTAATTACATTGTTGTATAATGTTTATTTTATTTTATACTGTGATCTTTTTTAATATCACTTGTTTACATTTGCACTATTGTTATTGTACCTTTAATTATTCTTTATGTATCATTTTTATTGTACGCAGTTATGCTGCAAATGCTTTGTCAAATCAAATGTACAGTTACTGTCGTGCCAATAAAGCACTCCAAAAAAACAACCAAAAAAACCAATGAAATGATGAACATTACACACTGAAGTTTTAAAGGGACAGATGTGTGTTAGTGGGTCTCCGCTCCAGATCTCTCCTACACTTGATCCACCCTTTCCAACAACCCCACCTAAACCCGGTCAGCAGATCATCTGTGTCAGACTGCACATGACCCGAGCGCTCTACATTGAGTGATGACAGCAGACATATCTCTATATAATCTCAACACTCAAAAACATTCAATACTCGATGTGTTATCATTCAGAACATGCAGCTGAACGGCTACAGCGATATGACTGCAGACAAACCTTCGATACTGAAAAGAGCCATTCATGATGATGACATCACATAAAATAATTATTATTCTTTCCATGCGTCTACTCTCTGATCTCTGCTACAGTAGTTTACAAGACTCTCATTTGAAGGGTCCGTTGGAGCGCTCCAGAGAAAATGATCCTTGAAAGTTTTTAATGACTTCCTGGAACTGATTCAGGAAATCATCAAATCTTAGTTTCTGAGAAGTGGAGAAAACAGGGACTGAATCCAAATTCACAAACTTCAACTACACACTGAAAGTAGCACTATACTAGTAATGAGAAAGTACATACTTTTCCTGCATACTATGTAGTAATGTCAACATACTATTGCGTACTGTTTGCATGCATGCAAGCAAGCATTAGCATTCAGCTAATATTGATAAATGCACAATTTGTAATTACTTTCAGTTTTGGCTGTTATACTTTCAGTTAAGTCATAATATTAGCGAAACAACATGCCAGAAAAACCCACCAGGAAAAGTATCCCATCCCAGCACCTGACATACTACAATCTGAGTCACATTTAAGTCAACATGAAACGCCGTTCGCAACCCATTTTTCCTTTGCAATTTGACGTATTTCTGAGTGAAAAAGGATATTAAACAAGAAAAATTTGTAGGGTGGGAATTAATTTTATTCATCACAAGTGACTGCATCGTGAAAAATGGTCTTAATGTGACAGGTGGTTGAAGGAGACGGGCTTGGTGATGTCAACCAAAAAATAAAGTTGTTTTAACAAGTGGTAGACCTATATATTGGTTTTATTGATTAAACGGTACCGATAATTACGTTTTGGAACTATTGGTTATCTGCAAACTTAAACCTCATCTGGTGAAATATATATATACATATATATGTAAGGGATAATCCACAGCTAGGTGTGCATTAAACAAATTTAAATGCACGACGTGGAGGCGAAGAACCACCCAACGCGAAGCAAAAAGCGTATTAATATCGAACGGTGATTAAAACTGTCCGGAACTACCTGTGCATTCAACGGTTTAAACTGCACACATTTCAGCCAATCAGAATCAAGTATTAGAACAGCCCATGGTGTATATATATATATATATATATATATATATATATATATAAACTATTCATCGGGTGAATATATAGGCTAAAAAAAGCTTAACTGAACCAACAGAGCCAAATCGGCATCATTTCAAAATAAGAGTCCCTTGAGTTTTTTGGGCTTGTTTATAGTTAAGTCCCTCATTATGCACCAAATCGTAATTTTTTCTGGTTATTATTGGGATTTTGGTTGCACAATAAACTGCATTTGGGATTTTATTAATTTTGTACTCTTGTAGCATCAATGTCCTTGTCTGTCATATTAAGTAAAGACTACAAACTTTTTTTACATTCTATAAATCCATTTTTAAAACTATCGGCCGATTAATCGGGTATCGGCCTTTTCCACCACCTTAGTTGTCCGTATCGGCAAAACCCACTATCGGTCGACCTCCAGTGTCTACATTTATTACATGCTTTTGAAATATTCTAAAAATAAACATTTCATGCTTTCGAATGACATACATCGATGAAACGTTTACAATGGGACCAGAAATATCAGTTAAGCACATTTTGTAAATTTGTATTCAAAATTTTCATTTTCATTATTATAGCGTGGACAGTATTCGATTTGAGATAAATGCCTTTTAATAAAATTGTTAAATTGTAGTTCCTTACGAGAGTAGATGGCAGATTATGGCTAATGAGCTCAATTTCTGAGTAGACGATTGTCATAGCTGCAGGGACGATTATTCGTATTACCCTTTTAAAGAAAATCAAAGCAGCGAAATTCATTCGCTTCGAGAGAATGAACCAGATCCGGTTCACACTCCATCCTAAAATGAGATCATCTCATCACCTACTGCCTTAAAACACACAAACACCCGTCCAACGATAATCCAGAGATGCCTGCACCTCAACAGAGTCAGAACAATAGTGACGGCGGTGTAGGTGTGCTAGTCTGAAAGTAGAGCTGACGTTCTGACTCAAATGATGACAAAACACTCTCCTTACCTCCTCTCTGAAACAGAGTCTTATCCGATTAGAGAACAGCTCTGGGCTGTTCCAAAAATTTCCAAATGCACAAAAATGTCAGTCTGGGAATGGAGAAGCTTTCTGGAACAGTGACATACGAGGACGATCCGACCATTAGAAAATCAAAGGCAGACATGATTCTTTGTAAAACATCAAAATGAGAGCAATTAGATTGTTAAGAAAGAATGCAGGATGGAATTGGGTCGGGATTTTCCAGCTCTGAGTACGGAGAACATACTGAGGGAGGAAATTAGGCACAAAATATCTGCCTTTATCTAGTCTCCGCCACAGACGGCACATCAATAGACAGTTCACAGATCGTTTAATACATACTGCACACAAAATGGCAAGTTCCAATCTAATTGTCTGTCTTTATGTAATTTCTGCGAGTCAGTGTGCACAGGTTTTGAATTAGTCCATCTGGAAACAAAGTCATGTTTACGAGTTCACACGATGCTAAAATAGGTACTCCTGAGGAAGAACTACACACACATTTAATTTTATTTCAATTGAACCACTCTATGTTAGCCTACCACCACCAACTAGCCGGGTCCATTATAACACGGGAAAACACCGTTAATTAAATGCATTGCTGTTGTTTTCTTCAGTAGGACTAACAAATAAAATTATGCATATTCACAATGCATTTTTGTTTTGATTTTTAGGATGATGTTTAAATAACCATTATCTATGAAGCAAAAGTTTCCATTTATTGAAAAAGGCTGACATTCAAGCGTTTCTTTGCCGATGGTAAATTCATGAGCTAACAGCTATAACTTTAATACGGACATGCATTTTGCATTATTAGATATCCTTCTACTACACATCTCAATGTAAAAAACACAATGCAAAGAATAATATTAACAAGGTTAATCATAATAACGCTCACTTTCTTTACACTAAACAATGGTGCAAGAAGTGTCTCTTTACGCCTCCTGGCGGCAATTTTGTGAACGAGATGTACAAGTGGCTGGTGTTTTTATTGCTGTTTCAATCCCCGTAATAGTGAAGGGTCATTCTGGTTGACTACCTACAGTAGTAACTGAATTGGACAAAGTTTGTGATGTTCATGACATTAAACATTTGAAAAGAGTTTTGTTTGAGACACTTAGCAACAAGTAAACTAACTTTACATTCAGCTTTGCTCTCAGAGTTAGGGCTGCACGATTACGACAAAAGTCTTATTTCGACTAGAACTGGCATTAAAATACTTATCGTGAGTGGAGCAACTGCATGCCATATTCTTTATGTTGGCTACACATCCAAAACAAGCTGAGAACTGTATTCCTAAATGACATTATTGCTGTTTTATGCATCAGGAAATCGAGACTACTTACCTAACTGGACAACTTTACATTGGCCCTCTCAGAAGCATAGTAAACAAAGCTGTTATTCAAATTTCGAATAAATCGTACACAGAAGCGAGCAATTGACACATCAAATTGATTAACATGATCAACCACTGCAAAAAAACATATATTAAATGGAAAAATAATTGGATGCAACATCGTTAGACTGCTATAATAGATTAGTTCATTGTGGCAGCTGTAATTGTAATCTCGATTATTTATTCGATTAATTGTGCAGCCCTAGTCAGAGTTATATCTGAGAATTTCAGAATAACCCCCACTAAACATCACACAAAAACGAGCAAAGCAGACGCTCTTTTCCTGCCTAAGTGGGGCGGTTCTTAACCAGAATAAGCTAGAATGTGGACCAGACTTCATGCGGATAGTCAAAAAGGCTTTTTATCTTTCAAAACCGGTTCTAACATCATCGTGCAGGTTTTACAGCGGTCCAGCCCGTTTCAGGATTTCTATCAAAAGCACAACTTGCAGGGGGCCTGGGTAGCTCAGTGGTAAAATACGCTGGCTACCACCCCTGGAGTTCGCTAGTTCGAATCCCAGGGCGTGCTGAGTGAATCCAGCCAGGTCTCCTAAGCAACCAAATTGGCCCGGTTGCTAGGGAGGGTAGAGTCACATGGGGTAACCTACTCGTGGTCGCTATAATGTGGTTTGTTCTCGGTGGGGCGCGTGGTGAATTGAGCGTGGTTGCCGCGGTGGATGGCGTGAAGCCTCCACACGCGCTATGTCTCAACGCGCTCAACAAGCCACGTGATAAGATGCGCGGGTTGACGGTCTCAGGCACGGAGGCAACTGGGATTCGTCCTCTGCCACCCGGACTGAAGCGAATCACTATGCGACCACGAGGACTTAGAGTGCATTGGGAATTGGGCGTTCCAAATTGGGAGAAAAAAAAAAAATCAATGAGTGTGTTTACATGCACAACAACACACTATCCAAACTCAGCTCATTCTAAACATCTCGAGTAATCAAGAGTGCTGATATTAAAACAATATTGGCAATAAACAGCAGCTTGCATGCGTGTGAGGAGAACGACGCTCTTTTCATTGGGTTCTTCTGTTCTGTGAGTGAGCATGAGTGAAATAGAGGCGAGTGAATGGAAGCTACAGCTGCTACATGGGGCACATGGGCCTGGTTGCACTGTGGGTAGAGACAAGACGACATAAAATATGCCATCTGTGAGGATATAACTCACTTTTTAAAGGCTGACATGGACTCATGCCCTCGATAAACGCAGAGACACACACGTACTTTGTGTAAAAGTACAAAAGCAGGTCATGTACACAGATGGACACACAAATTTAGAGGTGTGTATTCAAACACTCGTCCTGCCGCAATGCAACAATCACTAAAAGCATCTCCATGGCAACGAGGGTTGGAGCTGCCCACTGTCCATATCCAAATAAGGTTGGTTCAATTTTACATTGTGCAAATACCCATACAAATTAGGGCTCTGCGATATGGCTACAAAAACATGTCTTTTGCATTATCTCAATAGCTATGTATTTGCTCGGGAACGGTAAGAGCAACTATTATTTCAGCCATTAAAGCCAAACAGATTCAAAAATCTAGTTAAAAATAACAATGGCATATTTTCCACAGTTTTTCACTAAATGAACACAAGGAAGAATATTTAATAATTTTTCATTTACTGTATTTCACCAATATACAACAACACATAGTATTAAAAACATTATTTACCTACACACCTGTATATTTTAACTAAAACTTCTTTTGTGAATGAACAGATTGTATGTTTACCACCCATTCACTCTGAAGCACACACAGACCGTGTAAGGTGTTTAATCAATACATGTAATTAAATTGCAGCCTGTTTACATATGACCATATTGCGACTCTGATGTTATTTTGATTGATGTTTGCAGCTCTGAAGAATCGTGACATGAGTCTAATATCACGCTCTTTTAGGAAACATAGTAGCCAAATAAAAAGCACAATTGAAATCATCATGATTTGCATAATATTGCTTAATTTTATATCATAAGCAATCATGAATATGTGCTATATTGCCCAGACATAATAAAAAAATATGCTAGCGAATTAATAACTTACCTCCACTCATCCTGTGGGCGGTTCTGTTCATACTTCTCTCTCACGTGGGACACGCCCATATCTGGGTGGAGCCAATGGGTGACGCCCGATGGTGCGTGAGTGAGACGCAGCCCGAAACACGCCACATGCTTCACTTTATGAATGTCCACAATCTTCTGTATGATTCCCTGCAGGCAAAACACAACGTCTCGCAGCTCAGTATCACAATTTATGGCCATAATATTCCTATAACACACTGCATGCTACAATATATAAAGTGAATTATAGAATCGTAAAATCATGAGACTGTTATTAGATGGTTATAGCATAATGGATCAGACCTTTAAACTGCTGTGCAAATCAACCTCAACCTCCATGAGACTAAGTATTCTCATCACATAGTTTTACTGCAGTGCGGTGTATTTGCTGCATATGTTGCTCTGGTCAGCAACACTGAAATTAAGAGTGCACTATCCAAAACGATGGGAAGCAAAAAAATATTGCTGCAAAACCCAAACTCTCTATTTTTGATATAGAAACGGGCAATTTATATCTCAAATTTTTTTTTTGAACAATCCAATTCAAATACACTATATGGCCAAAAAGTTGTGGACACCATATGTGCTTGATGAACCTTCAATTTCAAAACCTTAGGCATCAATTTCCCCCTTTGGTGCAATAACAGCATCCACTCTTCTGGGAAGGCTTTCCACTATACTGTATGTAGTAACATGGCTGCAGGAATTTGCTCTCATTCAGACACAAGTGCATTC
Organism: Myxocyprinus asiaticus; assembly: GCF_019703515.2. Taxonomy (NCBI): domain Eukaryota; kingdom Metazoa; phylum Chordata; class Actinopteri; order Cypriniformes; family Catostomidae; genus Myxocyprinus; species Myxocyprinus asiaticus. The sequence goes on along the minus strand of NC_059373.1, from coordinate 2,817,658 downwards.
CTGATGTTGGGCGATGGGGCCTGACTTTCAGTTGGTGTTCCAATTCACCCCAAAGGTGTTCAGTGGGGTTCAGGTCTGGGCTTTGTGCAGGCCAGTCAATTACTTCCACATCAGACACAGTAAACCATTTCTTTATGGACTTTGCTTTGTGCACAGGGGCATTGTCAAGCTGGAATAGAAAAGGGCTCTCCCCAATCTGTTGCCATACAGTTGGAAGCACCGAATGCCCTAGAATGCCATTGTTTGGAGTAGAATTATGATTTACCTTCACTGGTATTAACGGAGTAACCAAACTCTTTAATTAGAAGGGGGTGGCCACATATTTTTGGCCATATAGTGTATATCATTTACAAGGAACGGAGATGAATAAACCATTGAAAGCTCAAGATGTACCTAAATAATTAAAATGGGCATGATTTAAAAACATTGCCAGATTACTACCTGAAAATGTAGCATCAAACTAAAGACATCACATATACAGTACGTAAATGCTAATTTTGTAATTGACAGACTTAACGGAGTTAAACGGTTGACCAGCTGTTTGTTATGGGCTGGTTAATCTGAAAGTGAAACAACAGTTAATCTCCCATTAGAATAATTAAACACTAAAGTCGGCCTCCATTGGCCAGGTTTAATGAGATCACTACTAGCAAACGAAATGTGCTAGATATGGAGAGACCACTAATCTACAGTATGGTGTATTTGTGCAAATGATGTATTATATAAACTATATATGATTCACACACAATTCTAAAGAATAAAAAAGATCTTTCATGAAATAATTTATACAGTACATAATAATATAATAACTACGGCTCTGACATCACCAAGCCCTGAATGCAAATGTTTTCAGTTTACATGAACTTAGCAAAGATTTATTTCACTAACATGACATCGAGAATTTGTACTTCCTGCGACGAAATCTTATTTACGATTAACCATTATGTATAATTAACCATTTTAGCAGACGTGGCTCATTTCTAAAACAATCGTCCTGTTTAAAACCGCACTCTTCAATACAGTGAAAGTTTTGATTGTATTGCAAAGACAAACATAACAGCTACATAATTTTCTCTATTCATTCTTCTACTGGCATATAAACAGAGCGCATCATGATTTCTGTTTTTAATCTGGTCCGTACAAAGCTCAGGAGAAATACAATCCATGCTGCAGGAAATCTGAACATCCCGGTAAAGCTTAAAACGTTAACATACATGACCGACCCCGAGCGAGTGACAATCTTTCACTGTCAGCCGGTCAGTACGTTTAGCTTTGCATTAAACCGGATGAATGAAGTTTCTGTGGTTGTTTAATTTGGTCCTCAGCCAGACAATGTTAAGAGGTCAGTGTGGAAATGTAAGAGGTCACCAGAGACCATCCGATCAAGAGGAACAGTGTGCTTATCTTCCTGTGAATGTGTTTGCAATAATCCACTAAACACAGACTAAGATCAATATAACAGTTGCGTCTCTAATAGAGTCTCACGTCTGTCTGCACTCTTGCCATTCAGAGTTGGGAAACAAGATATTAGGCTAATGTATTCAAGGAATTCAATTGCTTAGACATCAGTCTAGGGAAGAAAAATGAAACCTTTCAGTGAATTCCAAGCCTCAAATCTATTGCATAAATTAAATTCATAACTTGGATGGAAACATTGCTATTGTATTCTAGCTTTAACCACCTTGAAAAAGTTAGTCTACCAGGTCAAAGCCAGATCCACCAGTCAACTGTCCAGCTGATCAACCATCCAGACCAGCTCAGACCAGCTAATGACTATAAAAGATCAGCTTGGACTACCTACAAACCATGCATCTGGATTTTTAAACAGGGAACACACCGTTTCGGTTTTGGTCGTTTTCTTACCCTAACATCGGTTGCGTCTCCGTAGCGGATGTTGCTGGACCAGGTGCTGTGCTCACTGTTGCTCTCGAAATGATGGAAGACCTTCAGGACCCGATCAGGGGCTCCAGGGGCCCGCTCCGTCCCCGCGCTGAGTCGAGCCTTGGCCCCGCCCCCCAGGGTGTGGTTCGGGTTGGGGTCCAGGAATGCCGTCGCCATGCCTTTTCTGTATGCTAAGTGTCTGTCATATTCTGTTCAGAAACAAGAGAAACGGAAAAGCGGGTTATGATGGAATCTAAAAATCTGAAGTTTAAGTTGGAAATCGCTAGGCCTTAACTTGGAAATCTTTATTTGGCATGTCAGGTTCGATTGCAAGACACCCAAAAACCAATGTCGTTTAGCGTAACTGACATCAAACATGACGTGACGCAAGTATCAAGCATTATCATAATAAAAGAAAATACTTTCACAATGTATTTAATGACTTTAAAAATGTTGTAGGTGTAACATCAAGTAAAGCTGTTTCACTTGATTTTTATGTGATTACATTTTCTAAATAAGTTCCTTATTTAACCTAATTTAGTTAATTATAAATGATTATTCCAAACCACTACTTCATGTTTCAAAGTATCTTTTTAGATATATTTTTTTTACTGTCTCAGGACAGTTACACCACTTAAGAAAAATGTCTAAAGGACTTTGAACTCATGTTCATCAAAGTAGAGGTGTATAGGGGGCCTGGGTAGCTCAGCGAGTATTGACGCTGACTACCACCCCTGGAGTCGTGAGTTTGAATCCAGGGCGTGCTGAGTGACTCCAGCCAGGTCTCCTAAGCAACCAAATTGGCCCGGTTGCTAAGGAGGGTAGAGTCACATGGGGTAACCTCCTTGTGGTCGCTATAATGTGGTTCGCTCTCGGTGGGGCGCGTGGTGAGTTGTGCGTGGATGCCGTGGAGAATAGCGTGAAGCCTCCACACGCGCTATGTCTCCGCGGTAACGTGCTCAACAAGCCACGTGATAAGATGCGTGGGCTGACGGTCTCAGACGCGGAGGCAACGAGGATCCGTCCTCCGCCACCCGGACTGAGGCGAGTCACTACGCCACCACGAGGACTTACGAGTGCATTGGGAATTGGGCATTCCAAATTTGGGAGAAACTTTCATATAATGAAGAGAGACTGATTTGATTTAGAATGTGTCCCCCCCAAGCCGAGAACATTTTCCTTTCTTTCTCAGAGTGCGAAGAGTGTTGAGTGCCAGACGTCAAAATATGGCAAAGTGTGAACTACGTGATTATTTCGCTCTGGAAAAAAGTGGCATTATATGGAGCAGATGAATTCAGAGACACCACGCAGACGGAGAGGCGTGTGATGCTACAGAAAAGCAGTTTCCTCCATCCGTTAACTTACTGTTAGCAGACGAAGATCATTTATGTTTACATTTCACACTTTGGGACTCATCTTTGGCACACTGAGTTACATTATGTCAGACTGTGTGAGACACATCAGACTTCACAATTGACAGCGCTGTCTGTTTACGTCATCTGGCCATCGTGTGATGAACTTCTGGTTTATGTGTTGCTCATGTAATTCCTGTGGGTGAAGTTTACTCTGTGTAAACAGTACAGATAGTTACATCACATCCCTTGGTTTACAGATAATTCCTTCTGAAAACACACATAAACCAGTCTTCTTACTAAAGGAGTAAATCTCACAAAAACCATTTAGATTTCTTTTGTGCTTTGTGACATTATTTTCATGATAAATATGCACATTTCAGTTTGATTTTAGGGTGAAATATGAGCTCGACATGTCCTAAGGAAGTTTTGAGAGATTCAGTAACAGCAGATGTGTGTGTGTTCTCTCTCTCTACACACACACACACACACACACACAAAAAACATGAAAGCTTCAGCGAATTACCCGTTACACACTCACAGTCACGTATGACATACAGATCTGAATAACTCCAGCATACCTGACACCATATAAACACAACTCAGACTGTCTGCCTCATAAATCATCAACAGATGACAAAACAGCACACACAATAAAAGACATTTAGTGAGTAATGATCCAGCAGACGCTTTTATCCAAAGTAACACGGGGAGGAACTTGAGGGCATTAATCCAACAACCTTCAGCTCTGAGCTTTAAAGGGATAGTTCATCTCATCATTTACTCACCCTCGTGATATCCCAGGTGTTTATGACTTTCTTTCTTCACCAGAACACATTTGAAGAAAAACAGAAAAATATCTCAGCTCAGTAGGTCCTTAAAATGCAAGTGGATGGTGATCAGACTTTTGAAGCTCCAAAAATCACAATTAGTCAACATTAACATCATCCATACACCTCCAGCGGTTAAATTAATGTATTCTAAAGTGACATGATCGCTTTTGGTGCGAAAATGATAAATATTTAAGTACTTTTTTTAACTCTAAATCATCGCTTCCGATCAGCCTCGGCATGCGTGTGTGACGTGGAGTCGCGAGTTCGAATCCAGGATGTGCTGAGTGACTCCAGCCAGGTCTCCTAAGCAACCAAATTGGCCCGGTTGTTAGGGAGGGTAGAGTCACATGGGGTAACCTCCTCGTGGTCACGATTAGTGGTTCTCGCTCTCAATGGGGCGTGTGGTGAGTTGTGCGTGGATCGCGGAGAGTAGCATGAGCCTCCACATGCTGTGAGTCTCCGCGGTGTCATGCACAACGAGTCACGTGATAAGATGCGCAGATTGACGGTCTCAGAAGCGGAAGCAACTGAGACTCGTCCTCCGCCACCCGAATTGAGGTGAGTAACCGCGCCACCACGAGGACCTACTAAGTAGTGGGAATTGGGCATTCCAATTTGGGAGAAAAGGGGATAAAAACAAAAACAACAACAACAACAAAACTAATTTAGTTTTTTGTTTGTTTACTTTGTGTTTCTCAAGTTCCAAGTAAAGAGAAATTATATAAGAGGAAGAAGTTTTCATTAATAAAATACTTAATTCACTGACTGGATTATTCAAAAAAAGGCATTACAATATACTTATTTCATATACAAACCAATTTTTATAGATTTTTTTGAAAAATGTAACTATATTGTGATGTATATCGTTATTGTGATATAAAAATATTAATATCGTGATATTAGAGTTTGGTCATGTCGCCCACTGCTAACGCTACTAACTTTTTAATTTTGTTTTTTTTGGGGGGGGGATTTTTCCCCCTTTTTCTCCCAATTTGGAATGCCCAATTCCCAATGCACTCTAAGTCCTTGTGGTCGCATAGTGATTCATCTCAGTCCGGGTGGTAGAGGACAAATCTCAGTTGCCTCCACGTCTGAGACAGTCAACCCACGCATCTTATCACGTGGCTTGTTGAGCGCATTGCCACGGAGACGTAGCACGTGTGGAGGATTCACGCCATCCACCGCGGCAACCACGCTCAATTCACCATGCGCCCCACCGAGAACAAACCACATTATAGCGACCACGAGGAGGTTACCCCATGTGACTCTACCCTCCCTAGCAGGGCCAATTTGGTTGCTTAGGAGACCTGGCTGGAGTCACTCAGCACGCCCTGGGATTCGAACTAGCGAACTCCAGGGGTGGTAGCCAGCGTATTTTACCACTGAGCTACCCAGGCCCCCGCTACTAACTTAACTACATTTTACAGTAACGTGACAGCAGTTCAGCAATTTTCACAAATGTGCAGCTTTTCCAGTAACAAGCTTCTGTTTCCAACGAGTAGCGAAGCGTGACCACACGTTACATCACTGTTTTCTCATATTGTACTGCATAGTGTGCAATGCATACGCAGCTTTACAGCCGAGCGAGATGAGGCAATAACCAAACGCACGTGAAACAGCGATGGAAGGTCCAGAACATTTAATTGAACTGGTTTGTTTGCACGATTCATGTATGTGAACTGGTTAAAAGAAATGATTCACCGATTCACTTATACAGTATGTTGCGTTGGGAAATCCAATCCAAATCATTTCAGTGAACTGGTTTGTCTGGATGTTCACGTTAATGAACTAGTTCTAATAAACGATTCGTTGACGGATGCTAATTGATGATGTTTATTACTGTTTTCGACTCAGTTACATGAAGAGTATAAATGTGTTTGTTTAATGTTCAATATAGTATAAGTTGTAATTAGTTGCATTTAGAATTTATTTAATTAAAATATATTTATGTACATTTGAATGCTGTTTAATGTCACTATAATTGAGATCTGTACTGTTTTTGTGTCAGATGGCTTCAGTGCTTGTTGTGTAACTAACTATAATTTAAAAGAATAGCTTGACTGTAGTTTAACTGTATACTTTAAGTTGTGAGTAACGTGTAGCTTAACAAAGCACCGTTACAGGTTTGGAACAACATGAGGGTGAGTAAATGATGTCACAGTTTTCATTTTTGGGTGAAGTATCCCTTTAAGGGTTGCAAATCAACATGTGATCTTTCCATTAAACAGGCCGAATCTTCTAAACCCTCTGTGACACTAGTGTGCATAAGATTAGAGTCCAAAGATTTAATGTTAAGAACTTGAAATCTCTGCATCTGCATGCATTAGTGTGTCTGAATCTTTTAGTAATAACCAGAACTTGAAGGGTCACAGATGGTTGTTTATCCTTACTGTCTGTTTGATCTGTATTGTGTGTTTATATAGCTGTGCTTTTAAGCATTCTGTCTCTTGCTGATGGATCTAAAGTTATATGAGGTATTTTCCAGATACTGCTTGCTTTGTTTCTGGTTTCATCTTAGTAACAGACCATTGACTGATGCAAATTGCTCACAAAAATGCAGAGAGCTTACTCAAAACATCAAGCTCTAATCTTACTCGATGCAATGTCAGATGGTCTCTACTCGTCTAAGTGGATGGTTCTTGGTCAGAATAAGTAATTCTGTTAGTGAAAAGTCTAGCTAGGTGAGACTACACTGTATCTGCACAGGCCCGCAGCAGAAGGATTCGGCATTGAGTGATCAAAACTTGATTTAAAATTAGACTTGAACCAGATAGATTGAATTAACCAATTAAAATGTAAATGAGATAAACAGTTTTCATCTTCAAATCAATCTCTCTCGCTTCATGATTTCTGGACAAACACTAAAACACACACACACACACACACACACACACACACACACACACACAGTCATTAAGTCTGTTTGCCCCTGTCAGTCAGTCACACAAAAGCCACCAGATTAAGACTGAATGAGCAATTGAGTGATGGACAGAGTCAAGAGCAGGTGCACACACACACACACACACACACACACACAATACAATGAATTGCTTTACAATTAATCATTTATGTTTTATTCTTCTTCCACTTTAAGATGAGAAAAGCATCAGCAAAACAAATACATGTAAATGATGATGTTTTTAAAAATGTGTTTATGTACATGGAATATTAATTATTTCTTTTATGATCTATAATAGATGGAACAACAAACAGACAGACACACAGACAGGGCGGACGTACAGACGGAAAGACAGATAGATAGATAGATAGACAGACAGACAGACAGACAGAACGATAGACAGACAGACCAACAAACAGATAGTTCGAATGAGAGACAGACAGACAGACAGATAGATCAAACAGTCAGACAGACAGACAGACAGAGAGATAACACAGACAGATAGATAAGACAAACAGACAGACAGAACGATAGACAGACAGACAGACCAACAGACAGATAATTCTAATGTGAGACAGACAGATACATAAGACAGACAGACAGACAGATAGATAAGACAGACAGATAGATAAGACAAACAGACAGACAGAACGATAGACAGACAGACCAACAGGCAGATAGTTCAAATGAGAGACAGACAGATACATAAGACAGACAGACAGATAAGACAGACAGACAGATAGATAAGACAAACAGACAGATAGATAAGACAAACAGACAGACAGAACGATAAACAGACAGACCAACAAACAGATAGTTTGAATGAGAGACAGACAGATACATAAGACAGACAGACAGACAGATAAATAAGACAGACAGACAGATAGATAAGACAAACAGACAGACAGAACGATAGACAGACAGACCAACAAACAGATAGTTTGAATGACAGACAGACAGACAGATAGATAAGACAAACAGAGAGACAGAACAATACAGACAGCATGACAGACAGACAGACTGAATGACAGACAGACAGATAATAGAATGAAAGATAGAAAAGACAGACTGATAGGCATAATGACAGACAGACAGACAAATAAGAAAAACATACAGACAGAATGATAGACAGACAGACAGACAGACAGAACGATAGACAGACAGACCAACAGACAGATAGTTCAAATGACAGATAGACAGACAGACAGACAGATAAGACAAACAGAGAGACAGAACAATAGACAGACAGACAGACAGAATGACTGACAGACAGACAGAATGACAGACTAGCAAAAGAAAGTCCTATTCAGCATCTCTTATGTAATGCAGAAAACAAGACTGTTTGCATCCATGTCAAAATGCTTCCAAATCACCAACAGTGACAAACTGCATGAAACTACAAACTACAAGTCAGAGAGAGAGACAGATGTACCTCCAGCCCAGCACATGGGGAAATGGCTGCATCGTGGTTTCTCCATATAGGCGGCTGACTGTCTATCTGAACCCGTGCTAAGGGTCAGCCAGCACCCACCGCTCTCAAACACCCGCATGAGTGCCAGGGCAACGTCCCACCACACACCCAGACACTGGCCTCCTTCACGGGACACCTCACAGGTCCATGCGCGGGATAATCCACGACGGGCGCACAGATCCAAGCTACACACACTCCACACCGGGCTGCACCGTTTGGATATATCCAATTCACGCTGGGAGACCCAAAGAAGCCCAGACACAAATATAAAAGAGCAAACACGGGAATATAAATCCCGTCCTGATGCCTGGCGACACAACTGACCCAGAATTCACAGAGAGAGTCAGAAGTTATCTCATAAGAGACAGACGTGACGTCCTGAGAGAGACAGATGGTGCTTGTGTTGCTCTACCTCACAGAGCTGACTGAATCAGGAAAGGCCAGAGCGAGGCTCGAGGGGGCGGAGCCACTGCAGCCTCATTAATATGCAAAACAGACACTCATTTCCATTCAACTGTGGCTGTTTACCAAACGACTGCAGCTGCAAATCATCGCTGACCTGCATGGCATCTCTCTTCTTTAAAGTGCCAGTTTCTGTTACCCAGCATGCCCATTCTTTACACTGTCTCAAAGCACCAGATGTGGCATCCACATGGAGAGAAATCATGATGCCCTCTGGCTATGACTTCTCCTCAGAGGCACAGTGTAAAGAATAGAGGCAGTAAACTCACCCTGGAGCCTTCAGGCAAAATCAATCAATTACCACCAACAACAGCCATGTTACCCACACTAACCTCATCGATAAGAGCTGTGGTAATTTAAAACATCTAAAAGCAAGGGCACAGAACAAATATGGGTGGGATGGGAATTGTAAGGAATTGAACAATTCCGGTTCCTCTTAAAGATTCTGGTTACTTGACGATTCTTTTAGTACTTTTGAGAAAGAAATATTTGGAAATTAGTCTTTCTTTACTGTTACCGGATGGCCCCAGACACAGAGACTACAAGAGTGTAAATTGAATGAAATCCCAGATTCAGTTTATTGTGCTACTCCAATCCCAATCAATAATTACCTCTTTTAATTATAAAGAAGCCCGAAATACACATGAGACTCTTATTTTGAAATGTCTGCGCTCCCAGTTGTGAACTCACTGATGGCTGATTCGCTGAGAAAGTGAATCTGATTCAAACTGTTAACCTGAGCTCCTGAGTTCAAATCCTAAGTTCTTTTCTGGTGATTCATGAAAAAGATCCGGTTCAGAAGAGTCATTTGTTCACGACTCTCTCGCGCTGGGTTTGTTGTTCGTGCGGTGCAGCGAGCTCGTCAGAAACAGAACGGGTGAAAAGCAGCTCGAGACACACTGGTGCACGCTCTAAAGATGTATTCAATAACTCACAAGATGATATCTGATGAAACCGCATATGAACGCACACAACCCGATTGATTTAAAATTATTGTCGCAATCAATTACTTTTGGTCGCATTCGCGACAATTTTAGTCGCAATCTGGAGCCCTGGGAATCAGACTATACTGGTCACGTTGTACGTTTCGTGCCTTAGATTCAAAAGAACTGACTCATAAGAGTCATTTGTTCGGGAATTGGACAACACTGGTCACGATGTACGTTTCGCGCAGTAGATTCAAAAGAACCAACTCATAAGAGTAATTTGTTCGGGAATCAGACTATACTGGTCGCGTTGTAGATTCAAAAGAATCAGCTCATAGGAGTCAAATGTTCGGAAATCGAACTACACTGTTTCCGCTGTGTGTTTCGCGTTGTAGATTCAAAAGTACTGATTCATAAGAGGTATTTGTTCAAGAATCAGACTATACTGGTTGCAACGTAGATTCAAAAGAATCAGCTCATAAGATTCATTTGTTTGGGAATCAATCTTCACTGGTCAAGCCGCACATTTCGCGCTCTAGATTTAAAAGAAGCGGCTTATAAGAGTCATTGTTCGGGAATCAGACTATGCTGTTCGTGCTGTAGATTCAAAAGAATCAGCTCATAAGATTCATTTGTTTGGGAATCGGTCTACACTGATCCAGCCGCACATTTCGCGCTCTAGATTTAAAAGAAGCGGCTTATAAGGGTCATTAGTTCAGGAATCAGACTATGCTGTTCGCGCTGTAGGTTCAAAAGAATCAGCTCATAAGGATCATTTGTCCGGGAATAGGGCAACACTGGTCACGTTGTACGTTTCACAATGTAGATTCAAAAGAACCAACTCATAAGAGTCATTCATATGGGAATCAGACTACACTGGTCACGCTGTACATTTCACGATGTACACTCAAAAGAACTGACTCATGGGAGTCATTCGTTTGGGAATCAGACTAAAATGGTCACATTGTAGATTTGAAAGAATCGGCTCATAAGAGTCATATTGTCGGGAATCAGACTACACTGATTGCGCTGTGTGTTTTACGGTGTAGAGTCAAAAGAACCATTTCATAAGAGTCATTTGTTCGGGAATCGATCTACACTGATCCAGCCGCACATTTCGCGCTGTAGATTAAAAAGAATCAGCTCATAAGAGTCATTTGTTTGGGAATCGGTCTACACTGGTCAAGCTGCACATTTTGCACTCTAGATTTAAAAGAAGCGGCTCATAAGAGTCATTGTTCGGGAATCAGACTATGCTGTTCGTGCTGTAGATTCAAAAGAATCAGCTCATAAGATTCATTTGTTTGGGAATCGGTCTACACTGATCAAGCCGCACATTTCGTGCTCTAGATTTAAAAGAAGTGGCTCATAAGAGTCATTGTTCAGGAATCAGACTATTCTGGTCACGGTGTAGATTCAAAAGAATCAGCTCATAGGAGTCATATTGTCGGGAATCAGACTACACCATTTGCGCTTCATGCTATTCACCGCGGAATCCACGCACAACTCACCACGCACCCCACCGAGAGCGAGAACCACATTATAGTGACCACGAGGAGGTTACCCCATGTGACTCTACCCTCCCTAGCAACCGGGCCAATTTGGTTGCTTAGGAGACCTGGCTGGAGTCACTCAGCACGCCCTGGGATTAGAACTAGCAAACTCCAGGGGTGGTAGCCAGCGTATTTTACCACTGAGCTACCCAGGGCCCCCCATAAGAGTCATTTGTTCGGGAATCGGTCTACACTGGTTACAAAGTATCTTTTGTGCAGTAGATTTAAAATAAGTGGCTCATAAGAGTCATTAGTTTGGGAATCGACTACTCTGGTCACACGTTTCATACTCTAGATTCAAAAGAAGCAACTCATAGGAGTAATTCTTTTGGGAATCGGTCTACACAGGTCACGCAGTATGTTTCGCGCTGCAGATTTAAAAGAAGCGGCTCATAAGAGTCATTTGCTCGGGAATCGATCTACACTGGTCGCACAGCACGTTTTGCACTGTAGATTCAAAAGGACCATTAACAGAACCAAAAATCATGAGAATCACTTGGTTACGGAACTTAAATAAAAAAAATAAAAATAAAATAAAATAAAATCCAAAATAAAAAAATACAATTAAAATTCACAGACCCAATTAAAGTGTGTGCATCTCAGATCCCTGGTCAGAAGATGTGGGATGTGGGAGTGACAGCAGACAGTGAGTTTTAAGCCAGTCATTGGCTTTATCAGCAGGAGATCTCTCCAATGGCTTACGTCCATTCAGGACACTCACAGATGGACCCCAAAGAGCCTTTTCAACACAAATCCCTAAAAGTGAGAGATTGTGCTGGGCATGAACAGAAGATCTTTTATAGGATCTGACAGGAGTGTTCCTCTACGAGAGGAAATTCCAGACTGATTGCATTTACAAAGTCCAAAGTCCACTTAGAAGAATTGCTATTAAAACAAATCCAGTAAATTGTCTAGCAACGGGAAATTTGATATGATTCACATTTTACTTTTCCTTGGCTATGTTCAAAATAACATACTACCATACTACTAATAATATTTCAGTAATACACATCACCAGTGAAGTACATACTATTAAGCCAAAGTGTACTTTGGATTTTTCACACACAATGCACGTATGGTTGCCAAAATACGGGAATACGTGGTTTGTCCCGTATTTAAGCTGGTCAGACGATTTGTCACAGCGAAATCTTTCTAGAACGTTAATTTAACCTTGATATTCGTTGGACAGTTTGCCTACAGTGGGTAAGGGACCATATGAAGAGTCCAAACATTGTGCTAAAACTGTGGAGGGTGTGGTAAGGGACCGTCTGAAAACATCAGCCACTCTTCCCATCCAGTGATGGCCACTCATGCAGGCAGTTACATCAGGAGTTTGGATCTACAGTAAAACACAGCACCCTTCCTCTTCAAAATAACCCTAAAAAGAGAGAAAACGAGAGACAAAGGGGCTGCTGGGAAGGGAGGGGGATGCAGTGCTCTTCCTTTACAAACCCTTAAACATCCGGCCTGCTGTCTTCAGGACAAAAGCCTTTACAAACTCATTTTAACTCCACAGCAGGACGCCACACTGCACTGAGACACACTCCACACCCGGCCGCACGTTTCCCTCGTGCATGCCGACTACACGTAAATATGCGTGTGGTGCACGTGAGGTGTGTTATGGGGGTTGGTTGGGACAAAGTAAGCCTAATTATTCCTTTTGTGACTGAAAGTGACACAAACGTCAATGTATATTTCATCACGAGACAGTAAATAACTGAATATTGTAGGATGCACCATTTACAAAAATAATATCATGGTACATGCTTTTTGGACATTTACCATGGTACTAACATTATTTTTTTAGCCTTGTCCCATGGTAGTAGCATGGTATTCTTTGACGTACCTTGGAGCAGTACATAAAAACCATGGTATATACATACAGTAATCATGCAGTTTTATGGTATATATGAATGTAACAGGGTATTTTCATAGTACGAGTTTTTTTTCTCCCCTTTTCACCCAATTTGGAATGCCCAATTCCTAATGCATTCTAAGTCCTCATGGTGGCGTAGTGACTCGCCTCAATCCGGGTGGCGGAGGACAAATCTTAGTTGCCTCCGCATCTGAGACCGTCAATCCGCGCATCTTACTACGTGGATTGTTGAGCGCGTTACCGCGGAGACACAGCACGTGTGGAGGCTTCACGCTATTCTCCGCAGCATCCACGCACAACTCAGCACGCGCCCCACCGAAAGTGAGAACCACGTTATAGCGACCACGAGGAGGTTACTCCATGTGACTCTACCCTCCCTAGCAACCGGGCCAATTTGGTTGCTTAGGAGACACTCAGCACACCCTGGATTCGAACTCATGACTGCAGGGGTGGTAGTCAGCGTCTTTACTCGCTGAGCTACCCAGGCTCCCTCATAGTACAGTTTTAAAAACGCAGAAATATAAAACTATTGATTTAAAGAATATATTATTTACTTGATTTACTGATTTACTTAAATCAAGAGATTTAACGAAAAAGTACATTTTAAGTTTAAAATACATTTTAAATATTCAGATATAAGCAAATATACAGTATAAGTAGTTTGAGAATGTGACTCATCATCCACAGTGCATCATGGGAGTGGGCGGTCGCTACAGAGCTCTTTTGGTGCGCTTTGTACACCATGATTCTCTGATTGGTGGATCTCTCTTCAGGATTATGGGTAGTGTAGTTTTTCAACAGAAATTCTGCTGATAAATATGATTTTTTTAAAACAAAGTTGAAATAATTCAAACTGACAACTTTAGCAGAAACATTAACCACCAATTAACAACTTCAGAACTCATGGTATGTCTGTCTTTAAAGGTTTATAAGTTCTTTTTAAAAGTCAATTCACCTATGGAGAAAATGAATGTGATTTTTACTTCTGGAACTAGACTGTAGCGCTCTATAATGTACTACTACCATTCAACACTTATCCACGACCGATAGTGGACTTGGCTGATACCGATAACTAAGGTGGTGGGAAAGGCAGATTAATCGGCCGTTAGTTTTTAAAATCGATATATAGACTGTAGGGCTGGGCAATGACAATGTTATCAGATATCAACGATGTCTGACGTCCGACGAAGCACTATTTCTAAGTCTTTCTTTACTTTGATGGGCACATAGAGGCTACAAGATTCCAAAATGAATAAAATCCCAGTAGCCATTTATTGTTCAACCAAAATCCCACTATTTCACCTCTAGAGGCCGCTGTTATACTGTCGAACCAATGCATTCTGTAAAATCCTCTAGTGTCGGCCACAGAGGAACATGTTGCAATAATAATAATAACAATAACAACTATCAGCACTGATTTTTGCTGATAACAGATAGTTCCAAAAAGCAACTATCGGCATTCGGCACCGATTAATCGGTAACACCGATATATCTGTCTACCTCTAGTAAACTGTGCACAATATGCAAATTTCTTTTTATTTCCAATGTAACGAATAAACCAAAAGAAAATACTTGACTCATTATTTGACCAGAAAAAAATGTAATAAAATAACTATTTTTATTTTTGAGAAAATAGCATGGAAACGGCTCGTTAAATTTAACATGCAATGTAGTGAGGTTATGCGGTGACAACGAAGCATTCTGCATTTGAAACATTTCTCGTTGCATACTGCATACTGTTTCACATACTATTTTAAAATAGTATACAGTAAATATGTAGCAGCAGGAATGCGCTAGTATTCCATTCCAAGCATAGCCATTATGTAGACTGAAGATACATGAAAGCACAGCTGTAGAGTAATTGAATAAATTATGTTCATAAACTGTGAAAGACAGTAAACATTTGCATATTTAATATGACACCTGCTGGTGAACTCAGGTGCAAATCATTAATGTTGCAGCAGCACAGAACGCTGCAACTAGGCAACTAATTGTTTTTTGGGGGGGCAGGTTTTGACGCAGACTAAAACATATGGGAAAAAAAATGCGATGAATGTGAATGGTTACTGGAGCTAACATTCTGCCTTTGGCGTTCCAAGAGAGAAAGTCATTCCGGTTTGGAATGAGGGTGAATAAATTATGACTCATTTTCGTTTGAACTATTCCATTAACACAGAAAAACAAACAGACCTCACTCCTTCATTGTAATGCCTCAAATCTAATGAATTATAGTATAAGCATTGAGCCTCAAGTCTTAATTATCATTCCTATTCCAGGAGAACTACCGCAGTAAAACACAAACAAAAACAAATCGAGTTTATTGCCGCAGCATGAATCGTCAGTGATGTCCATATGATGCTGTAGTTTCTATGGCAGCAGAGAATATGAGGCCCCCAGACGGTCGAGGTCTGTCCCACACGGCGCCTGTAGGACAGTCAGGAATGACTGTCGAGATCTCACCCTAATGAATATTAATGTTGAGACACTGACAGGCAGAGTGTTAATGACTCATCACATCATTTCCTCTCGTTACCACTGCAAACGAAGATCAGTGAGACCCCAAACTAATGAATCAAAACCTCAACTTACACACCCAAATATGAAACACACACATAAAGACATGCTCACCCACGAACACCCACACACGTAACAATAAAATAACAACAAAAGAAACTTTTACAGTTGCCCAAGAGGCTTTTTTTAATATACCATATTTCTGAGTTGTTATGCTGCTTACAAACAAGTACAATAGTATTACCATGCATTTTGGACACTACCCTGCTAATATAGGTATATAATATGGTATATGAACATGCTAATCATGCAGTACTATGATATAAGTAGCATAGTATTAAACAGAGGTTAAATTGAGATGGAACGGTCAAGAACGGTGTCCCGGCACCTCTGTTACAAATAAATAAATAAATAAATTGCCTGTTTGTTTGTCTCTACATTCTGTTTCAGTTTTTTTAAGCATTCCGTCCCAATTTAGCAAAAGAGCTTGCTAGAAACCAAATAGTGTTGAAAGCATGCAATTTCTGATCATCGAGTGTATCTGAAGCCGAGACTAAAGTTAGTTGGACCTTTTAGTTTTAGTTTCAGTAATATGCTTTAAACCTTGTGTTGTGTTCATTTTGTTCTAACACATTTTTTGTTCCCGGTCAAAAATGACCGGCCCACTAAGATTGTTAATAAATCTCTCCTACTGCATATATTATCCCAAGATATCATACTGCATCTTTTTATTAACTTATTTTTAGTAATTATGCCAAGTTTTGTACTCTTTCTTTTTTTTTTTTTTTTTATACACATTTTAAAAATATACATTATTATTGATAGAATGATTCATTGAACTGCGGATTTTAAAAAAAATAAATATTTACGCAATAAATTAATAACCACTTGCTTGATCTGAACAAAATAGCTGTCATTTTAAAGCCTAGAATCTGGACTTTACAATGCATATTTCTGATCCTACAAATTCTTAAATAATGTTTTTTAATTTGCTCACAAAAAATAAAAAAATTTGCAAATTTGTTATCACAACAATTATATTCAGAGGTGGTAAAACCATAAAAAATATGAGATAGCCATGTGTTATATATCATTGGAAAGGTCTCAATTAGTAGAATGTAATGAGCAAATTTGTTTCTCTCAGAGGCCAAACTGCAGTGAGTATTAGTGTATGAAATTCCCACTGACACATAAATATAATAAACAGGAATTGCTTTTTGTCTAATTAATTATCACGTTTTTCCTTATTACTTCCCGAAACAAACATATAACATAGACAATGACGTACCGTAACTTACAGCAGACTATCCCAATTCAAACGAGCCCAAATGCAACATAAGTAGATCTTGAAATATTCCTCAAACAGTGTACATGGAAAGACAATGCACGAGAGGGCACTCAATGATGTGTGTGTGTGTGTGTGTGTGTGTGTGTGTGAGAGAGAGTGTGAGTGTGCGCACATGTCCGAGGACTTTGTGTGTGTAAACACACATCCACATATATGCTCATCTAAAGTACTGGGATGCTCCTGAACACTTAATATTTCTGTATTTTGTAGTCTAATCCATTCATTTCTAATGGCCGGTCATTTTTGACCGGGAACACAACAAGTGTAACAAAGTGAAATAAAACCAATAAAATGTAAAGAAAATGGTCAAATTTTTTGGTGTTTTCAGATACAATATGTAAACAAAGTCAAGGAATTTTATTCCAATTGGATTAAGTAAAAAATAAAAAATAAAAATCGTAAAAAAAGACAAAATAAGTTATCAGGGTCAAAATGACCGTAACACAACATAAGGGTTACGTTTAGTTTGATTTTCCACAGCACCTTGAAGCAAAAAATGTACGTGAATTCAAAAGGTTCCAGATGCTTCAATGATAAAAAACAACAACTATCCAATGTAGACATGAAATGAAACCTGCAAATACGTAATTATGTTAAATCTTAAATATTTGCAATTATGTAATAAACGAACTTTGTGCATGTGGATGAACATGTATGTCGGCCGACCACCAAAGACCCAACTTTAACCTGCGAATGATATCTCAAATTCTGTGGCTTGTACAGAAAAAGCATGCTATTCATTTTCTGAGTGACTGGACTTACTATTTTTACCTGGCGGATAATAAAATGGACTCACATTAAAGGAGAGGCAGAGCTCAAATTTAAGGATTTTTTCTGCTGGCCTGGTCAGACCCCCCCAAAAAGAACATACAATTATATTTTTCATTACATGTAACATTTCTTTACAATAAACTAGCTTTGCTGAAATACTATGGCATTTACTATGTAAAATTACTGATGGTTAGGGTTAGCTATCCATCACTAACCCTAATTTTCACCCATTCTTACTGATGCCTCCAAGACTATAACTAATCACACCTTAGCAACAGCATAGCAGTGCCCTAGCAACCACCCAAAACACCCAAGCTGTTGAGTCTTAAACGGGCAAGCAACACATCAATGTAAAAATCTAGTATGTTCTTCTGTTCATCTACAGGTTTTAAAATCGTGGCATGTCAGGGGAGGTGCGGAGAATTATGATAAATTCACCAAGTAAAATCAAAAGAGAAATAACTACAATAAAAATGTACTGTGAAGAAAAATGAAAATAACTGGCTTAATAGACCATTGTCCAGCTTAATAGACAGTAGCTCTATGGTGTTATATTTCTGTTTAATGTCCTGAACGCAAGCATATCATGGAAAGCGCATCTGTACCGGTTGTGTGAGCGCGAATCTCTCTGAATTTAAGGTTATTGATCATTATTGGCGAATTGCTCCATTGCCTGAAATATGATGATTTTTAATAATATAACACTAGAGGACAATACCTGATAAAACTTCAAATAAGTAGCCAGAATGTACTGCTGTTTTTAGTGGAAGAACATTTTATTTTTACATTTAGCATAGGCTATTTTCTGTATTATTTACTTGGCTATTGTAAAGGCCTATATGAAACATATTTGTATGTAAGTAAAATAAAAAAAAAGTCTTGTCAATTTAGTGAGTGGGTGGGTTTACTGTTTAACACATTGAAAACCCCTGATCTACAGCAATCACTACCCACAATAAACCAGTCCAGAGAGCACTCCTCTTCCTCTCTAAGGACACATGACAGAGTCTTCATGCATGCAAGTGGCATCTCAGACGGTTTAGGGTGTGTGATGCGGTTTAAAAGAAAAACAGCACATGACGGGAGGGAATTTATGGAAAAGTCTCTCACCTGTGTAAAGTGAAATTCTGGAAATATCTGCAGAAAGAGAGAAAGAGAAAATTAAAGGTCAGTATATTCCGTCATCTCAGCACCTTTAGAAAGCATGTGCTTTTATAGGTCAGTCCTGATCTTTCCGGGACAGACACACAGGATCAATTGCGCCCCCTGCCTGCGGTGCAGAGCAGCTCTTATCTGGGACAAAAGTGCAGCCAAGTCCCCCAGCATTATCATGCAAGCCAAATTAATATATTTTACATATTCATAACACACTGAGAATACTATTAGCAAACAAGGCCCAAACCTGACCTGTTATTAGACAGAGTAGTGCAAAATAAGTGCAAAATATCCTTTTATTTTTTAACCTCTCTATTTATCATTTTCATCTTGCATTTCTCCTTCCGTGTGGCTCTCATAAAATGTTGGCCTGTTCAATCCATGTTCAATGGAAATGATACATTGTTAAAACAATAAAATAGCTGTTGTACCTCTTTGTAATTCCTGAGCAAAACAGTGAACTGGTGACAAAGGCGCGTAAGTATCAAACTATCAGTCTCAGTCAATAGTTTTAAGAGAGGACACATTGAGGATGCATTTGGACAATGATGAATCAGGAGAGACATTTGTAACCGGACTCAGCGCTGGGATTCTAGTGAAAGTGAACAGGAAGCGTTACAGCCACACGAGCGGGAAGGAAACGACACGTTTGCAGGTGTCCAGTTACAAGGAAAAGCGTTATCAAGTGTTAGACACTTGCAGAGATCAATAAGCAAAAAGATGAATCACAAAGCCTCTTGAAGTGCATCTACATCTGTATGTGTGTGTGTAGGTGGTGAACTGTTTAAAGATATTGCAACCAGATGACTGGTTTCTTCTAAACACTGAGTAATCAACTCAACATGCTTTTCGCAATTCTGATCTTAATGTTCTGTTTTTGTGATGCGCGGATTCACGCTAGTTCTGTTCCGAAACCTAGTGAGCAGTGTCTTGGAACCTTATTGTAAAGTGTTTCCAATAACTGTAAGTAGTTTATACATTTTTTAGAATAATTTAATATATGGTGAAAGTTTGGCATTTTACAGTTTGATACATGTTTTTGTCATTTTGCACATTATCGTCAGCTTGGCATGCCCAATTCCCAATGCGCTCTAAGTCCTCATGGTGGCGTAGTGACTCAATCCGGGTGGCGGAGGACGAATCTCAGTTGCCTCTGCGTCTGAGACCGTCAATCTGTGCATCTTATCACGTGGCTTGTTGAGCGCGTTACCTCGGAGACCTAGTGCATGTGGAGACTTCGCGCTATTCACCGCGGAATCCACGCACAACTCACCACGCACCCCACCGAGAGCGAGAACCACATTATCGTGACCACGAGGAGGTTACCCCATGTGACTCTACCCTCCTTAGCAACCGGGCCAATCTGGTTGCTTAGGAGACCTGGCTGGAGTCACTCAGCACGCCCTGGATTCGAACTCACAACTCCAGGGGTGATAGTCAGCGTCAATACTCGCTGAGCTACCCAGGCCCCCACTTAGTCAAAATTATTAAAAGCATTATGACTAAAATAAAAACCTGTGTGAAAATGAACATGGAACGTGTGAGACAGACCCAGCGTGTTCACGTGAGAGAGTGAACTGTAGGAAAATAAATGAATGCACGCATGAATAAATCATGTAAAAACAAATACAAGGATCAATGCATTATTTTAAGAAAAAATAATCAAAATGTTATCGTTTTGTCACATCCCTATTTTTCTACATTTATTTCCAGAAATAAAAAACATTAGAATTTAAAACGCATTTAAAACGACGCATTTGTCAGATATTTGGAATTTTGTTTCAATCAAATCAGAATTAAAGTTATTGAAGAATAAGAGTCATTTACAGAATTATAATTACAGTATTAAGAGTTATTATTCTGCATGATGGGTTTAACAAAACTAGGTCAATTTTTTCCAGTGTGCTAAGCAAAACTGGGATGTTGGTCTACATTTGTGGATAACCATTTACATCTGTTGGAAACACACGCAAACAATAAAATAACATGTGCGCTGACTCGCGTGACATGACTGGACCAGGACAGAGAGACGCTGATCCCCGAGGAAAAATCCACAGAACTATAATCTAACCTCATTGACACTCATTTGTACTCTGAGTTGAAGGTACTTAGACATTTTCACCGTAAAGTTGTCAACGTGATGCTGTTGCAAAAGAGTGTGAATTAGCTGAACAGATGGAGGGAAACAAGAGACGGCGGTAGAGAGAGACGGGCATCAGCTGCATGTTAGCTCAGGCCAAGAACCGGGTCATGGCACCAGATTCACAGATGGGCTACACTAACATCTCCCATAAACCCTGCCAGCAATAAATCCGCTGTTACAAGTTGCTTTGATGTGGAAGAACCTTTACAACCAAGAATCCGCTCAGAACAGGCTCTCGTGCTATTTTATGAGTTCTGATACTGGACTCTAATGGATTACAGACTCACCTTTGGAAAAACTCTGGATATGCCAAACAGTAAAAAACTATATATATTTTTAATCGACTAGTCGGTGGGTTGTCTGAACAATCAGTCAGTATTAGGGAAGCCCTGTCTCAATAGGCTGGTTTAAAGTCATGTGCGGCAGACACAATCAGGTAACGTTCACACAGGATGCAGTCTTGTGCTCAAAAACACCTGGATTGAGCACAACACTACTGAATGGAACACAGGGGTCTCAAATCAACACATTTTTAAAAACTGAATTATTTTTAAATTAATATATCTTAAAAGCAAAGCTAGAAAAGAAAGATGCAACAGCCGAAGACCTAGCAGTCAATGATGTGACGTGGTGTCTGGATCTATTAAGTTATTCATAAATACATAAAAATGCAATTAACACAAAACAATTACTAAATACACCTCTGCTATGATAAACATGTTTTTTTTCTGGAGCTAGTGGCTGTCTAAGTGGTAACCACCTAGAGTGTCATAAAAAAAAAGCTAAAATTATTTTTAATATAAATAATATATATAAAAATAATAGAAAAAATGGTATAAGTAGCTTGGAATAATCTTTTATTATTATTATTATTATTATTTAAATAAGCAGTGAATTTTTTTTGATTAAAATATTTTAATTATTTTAATAAAAAATATTACAAAATATTAATTAATTATTTTAATAAAAAATATTACAATATTTGTATTAATCATTAATATTTGAACAACTTTTTGTCCGCCAAATCAAAGTCATATGGTGTAACAAACATGCAGGTAGCCATTTATTTGTCGTATGACCAAATCTTATGTGTGAAGGTTTTTATTTTTCATTATCAGATATTTTGACAAAAAGGCAGTTTTTATGAAAAGGCTATTTGTTCAGGACAAATGTACTAACCCTAAGAAAACATTTAAATATTCATGAACTCAAAAATCCATAATATTTGTAAAAAAAATAAATAAAAAAAAAAACTCAACATTCAAACTTTTTTTAAATGAATGATTAAGATGGGTACACATGGGGGCCTGGGTAGCTCAGTGCTAAAAGATGCTAACTACCACCCCTGGAGTTTGCTAGTTCGCTAGTTCAAATCCCATGGCGTGCTGAGTGACTCCAGTCAGGTCTCCTAAGCAACCAAATTGGCCCGGTTGCTAGGGAGGGTAGAGTCACATGGGGTAACCTCCTCATGGTCACTATAATGTGGTTCGTTCTTGGTGGGGCGCATGGTGAGATGAGCTTGGTTGCCGCGGTGGATGGCATAAAGCCTCCACAAGCGCTATGTCTCCGTGGCAACGCGCTAAACAAGCCACGTGATAAGATGCGCGGATTGACGGTCTCAGACGTGGAGGCAACTGAGATTCGTTCTCCGCCACCTGGATTGAGGCGAATCACTATGCGACCACGAGGACTTAGAGCGCATTGGGAATTGGGCATTCCAAATTGGGAGAAAAAGGAAAAAAAAAATTGTACACATGTATATTCAAGGTGCAAGGAAATTATTTTAACACCTTTCACTCTATGGTTATGACACATGACATTTTTAAAATCATTAGACCAATTTTTTTGTACATTTTGTTAAAGGCTATACATTTTCCAAACATGTATAAAATCAACATGGACACGAAGATTACATTTCAACGAACATGACGTGTTTTAAACTAGACTTTATGAAATATCTCATTTTTATCATCTTGAAGAACCTTATTTGTCAACGACTCATAGACAAACTATTGAAAAATATTTTTTGACAGAAATAGTTTTGAAATTTAGGATTAAAAGTGGTGAATTTGTTCTCAAAGCGGTGCTTTGATGGCCGTGGCATAGGTGCGTTAAAAGGGGATGAATTTAGAAACATTTCAGGAAACATTTAGCGTGCTAACAGTTGATAGTTACTCTTAAATGGTTAAATTGTACGTCCGTAACATGCCAACGTGAATATGTCACTGGAGACACAACGTGAACTAAGCGCTCCCGTATGCTCGTGCATACCGCTGCTGACCGGAATCGATGCTTTATAGTTAAAAAGTACTTTATTGATCTTTTTCGCACCAAAAGCGGTCTAATTAACTTCACTATCGACTAGTTGGTTGATAGCTAGCTAATCGACTAGTCCTGGCACATCCCCACTGGATTCCCTCGCATCCTTTCTACGGCTCTCTGTGGGCGCCAATTATACACACAGTCCAAATGATCAATACTGTTAGCCGGTTAATCAAATCTACGTGGGAATGAGTGTAGCTGCTCTATTTATTGATGGTGTGTCCAAAGATTAAAGGATTAGTGTGACTCCATCTTGCTTTTTAGAAGGGCCGATTCTAACAGACTTCTGTCACACCTCATGTACTTGAACAGATTTTTCACACTTCTCCGTATGCAAACCTTTCATATTCACCAGTCTTGATGCTGTGGCTTCCATATGTCACACGTTGAGGACCAGGAGGCAGTGCAAAGGCCGACTCAACACTTGGCCAATGAAGGGGCCACGCAACAGTGCAACAGTGGTCCGTGTGTCTTAAACGGGGACCCAAACACCTGCTTATCAAGCTGTCGGCGGGGGGCTTCACATGTTCTCTCTCTGACGTGAAGACATACGACCTTTGAGCTTGATTGGTTGTGTAAGAATGAAGGTAGAGAGGCTGTGAAAACTGAATACAGTCTGTGTTCGGTCTGTGTTTGCCGCAACTCAATGGTGCAGACTTATCATAGTCACTCTCGAGCAGAACATCCCCATTTAGACCTGGTTTTACACGTCTCAGGACATTTCGAGCAACATGGGGGTGAGTAGATGACAACATGCACATTTTTGGGTTAACTATTCCTTCAATCCAGCAGCATGATTTCATACATGAATAACAGGCGTCACAAAGTACAAGAACTGCAAGAACGTGATGACCCACAAATCTCACTTGCACTCAGTGAACTCAGACCGACACTTGCCAAAATAACCTGATATTAATAGGGAAGCAGAGTTCTGATGCAGAATCAACCGTACTGTTTAGTCGCTATGCGAACTTGAGCACTGAATAAGAAGCTGGCGATTAAGAAGCTGGATTCAGTCTCGTCTTTTACAGCGTGTCGTGTCTCGTAAGTGTGCACTCTAAAGAATATTGACCTGCAGTGGCTCCTGAGTGATCGTGCGGCCACCAGCGCTTTAAGTTAATGACATTGCATTTACCGACATCAACAACATTCTCCATTTAAAAGCATGGCTACGGACCAGAAACGCACCGGTTGGACGTCTGTTAGAAGGACAAAACTCAAGAGCTTGCTAATTTGAATTTGAGAACTTGTACAATAAATATTTGTCAATACACAGTATGCAATTTGCTTCATTCTGTGTATTGTGTGTCCAAAGACAAGATTCACACACTCTAATTTCATGTCTCTTTTAAAATCCTTTCTGTTATTTACAGTCATTTGGTGATCAAAAAGTAAAAAATACACATTAATTCTAATCATACAACTTCTCTCTTGTTAATATGCGCTGCGCTCATTCAACCGTAAACACTTGCTTCTCTTAAAGAGACAGTACCATTTTAGAACTTGGTACACATATCAATCTAAACTCAATGTAAATCGCAGAAGAATATCTTTTTTAGTTTTCAGTTGCATGATGCTTACAAGTTGTTTACTAGCCAATGGTGATTCTTTCTCCAAAGTGTCCGTAGAGGGTTGTAACTGAATAAAACTAACCAATTTAGTGAAGTCAAATTAAAAAATTTTTGCCATCCTATTCTTCCCATTCCCTTTAGGACTGCAGATCATTCTGTATCATGACACTAATGATTTATCACTTTAATAACTACAGATAGACACAAAAGGACAATTAAGTGTAAAGTCGTCTCAGTTCAATTGTCAATTAATTCTTCACTGTGACATCACTGAACTGAATGCAACACATTGCGTCTGATAAACAATGACGGCCTATTTAACACACACACACACACACCTCGTTCCTCCCTACAGTGGGAATACTGCGAGGGGTAAGAGGAACATGCCTCATTCAGTACCCTGGGGCAAAACACACACACACACACACACACACACACACACACACACAATGCCATACAAGCTCATAACACCTGCCAAACACCCTCGGGCCAGCACTGATGACCTAACACACACTAGCACGCTGACACACATTTGCGTGCACACACACGGCACACTTCCAAGCGCAGGAAAGCAATCAGTCAAGAGTAATCCAAATATCAGGGTCACGCAGTCATACGAACACATGTACGAACACGCACAAATACAACAGATGTACAAGTAGAGAAATAATAACCACACACACACACACACACGCTCATATCAAACTGCATTTGCCCTTAATATCACAATACTGAATAACAACAACTTCAAATGCTCAGAATAGATTTGTTCTGATTAATTATCATACATAAATATGCATGCACTTGGAATGATTTTAATTATGATTACAAAGATTATAAAAAATATGCATGAAGTGTTTGATCAACATTCTGCGAATGGTCCGATGGTTAATGTGTATACATGCTGGACGAAGCAGAGCTACAATCGCATAATCTAGATCGGTTAGTCGAACTTCGTAAAAGACTGACTGGTATGATTTCAGTCAGACTAAAGCGACATAAATGACATTTTAAAAAGACAAATTATTGTTTTAGTCCAGCTGAAATAGTCCGTTTATGCACTTTAAAAGTTCAGACTAATAACAGATGCAAAATAACGCAAACTTTACGCTTCCAAACGGCATATTTATTTATTTTATTTGACATATATTGACACTTAAAGCAAAACACTTTTTGTCAGAGTTGACAAAATATGCAATAACCATTAGGTACGTACAATATATATATATATATTGGCATTGGCCAATATTAACGTTTGTAAATTATCGGTATGTGGTTGGGCAGATATTCCGGAAGGATAATTTTTTACATGGGTTACCTTGGGAATTTTGAATTGAATATTCGTAATGTGTAGTTTACATTACTTTAAGAGACGTTCATGTTTTGATCTACTGTTAAAAAAGAAAACAGGCAAAATGTTTTAGTTTTATTATATTGGCAATCTTTTATCTTAAAAAAAAAAAAATTATTCATAATCTCTAAGAGCTAAAATTTCTGTAATCAGTCAAATTTATTTTCCATTGATGATCATTTTGAACTGAACCTGCAAATTATATAGTTAGAACAATGTAATTTTTAGGTACTTTTTACATTGAAAGGCATTTTTGTAAGAAAACAAGGAAAATTAGGGCCTTGAATTTGTCATCAACCTCTTTATTCTGTTAGCTAAATTGTATATTCAAGCAAAAAATTGCCCACTTACTGTCCAGATTTTCCTTTTAGAAATTGAATTTTTGATCAAAAAAGAAATATCCATTGACGCAGATGACAGTAGATTTTTAAACTGCCGCAAGGGGAACTAAATGCCTCTATTACGCAGCAAAGCAGGTACAGTTATCAACCTATTCAATAATCTCAAAATGACCATTTTATCTAGGGATGCACCGATCCGATACCTGGATCGGTATCAGCTCCGACACTGACATTTTTACCCGGATTGGGCACGGCACAACAAGCCTGATCCAAATCCGATTACCACGTGATTTTCATTGCCGTTATCATCAAGCTCAAAGAATGACCTTTAAAGCAGCATTAAAGTGACCATAGGTCTCGTGCATTTTATTCGAAGACTCTTGAATACATACAATATCATTGTGAATCGCAAAAGTCGGTGTTTATTACAGTGCATCTGGAAAGTATTCACAGCGCTTCACTTTTTCCACATTTTGTTATGTTACAGCCTTATTCCAAAATGGATTAAATTCATTATTTTCCTCAAAATTCTACAAACAATACCCCATAATGACAACGTGAAAGAAGTTTGTTTGAAATCTTTGCAAATTTATTAAAAATAAAAAATGAAAAAACAATCACGTACATAAGTATTCACAGCCTTTGCTCAATACTTTGTTGAAGCACCTTTGGCACCAATTACAGCCTCAAGTCTTTTTGAGTATGATGCTACAAGCTTGGCACACCTATTTTTGGGCAGTTTCTCCCATTCTTCTTTGCAGGACCTCTCAAGCTCCATCAGGTTGGATGGGGAGCGTCGGTGCACAGCCATTTTCAGATCTCTCCAGAGATGTTCAATCGGGTTCAAGTCTGGGCTCTGGCTGGGCCACTCAAGGACATTCACAGAGTTGTCCCGGAGCCACTCCTTTGTTATCTTGGCTGTGTGCTTAGGGTCGTTGTCCTGTTGGAAGACGAACCTTCGCCCCAGTCTGAGGTCCAGAGCGCTCTGGAGCAGGTTTTCATCAAGGATGTCTCTGTACATTGCTGCATTCATCTTTCCCTTGATCCTGACTAGTCTCCCAGTTCCTGCTGCTGAAAAACATCCCCACAGCATGATGCTGCCACCACCATGCTTCACTGTGGGTATGGTATTGTCCAGGTGATGAGCGGTGCCTGGTTTCCTGCAGACATGACGCTTGCCATTCAGGCCAAAGGGTTCAATCTTTGTTTCATCAGACCAGAGAATTTTGTTTCTCATGGTCTGAGAGTCCTTCAGGTGCCTTTTGGCAAACTCCAGGCTTCCGTCTGGCCACTCTACCATACAGGCCTGATTGGTGGAGTGCTGCAGAGATGGTTGTTCTTCTGGAAGGTTCTCCTCTCTCCACAGAGAAACGCTGGAGCTCTGTCAGAGTGACCATTGGGTTCTTGGTCACCTCCCTGACTAAGGCCCTTCACCCCCGATCGCTCAGTTTGGCCAGGCAGCCAGCTCTAGGAAGAGTCCTGGTGGTTCCAAACTTCTCCCATTTACGGATGATGGAGGCCACTGTGCTCATTGGGACCTTCAATGCTGCAGACATTTTTCTGTACCCTTCCCCAGATTTGTGCCTTGATACAATCCTGTCTCAGAGGTCTACAGACAATTCCTTGGACTTCATGGCTTGGTTTGTGCTCTGACATGCACTGTTAACTGTGGGACCTTATATAGACAGGTGTGTGCCTTTCCAAATCATGTCCAATCAACTGAATTTACCACAGGTGGACTCCAATCAAGTTGTAGAAACATCTCAAGGATGATCAGTGGAAACAGGATGCACCTGAGCTCAATTTTGAGGCTGTGAATACTTATGTACATGTGATTTTTATTTATTTATTTATTTATTTTTTTTTTTTTAAGATTTCAAACAAACTTCTTTCACATTGTCATTATGGGGTATTGTTTGTAGAATTTTGAGGAAAATAATGAATTTAATCCATTTTGGAATAAGGCTGTAACATAACAAAATGTGGAAAAAGTGAAGCGCTGTGAATACTTTCCGGATGCACTGTAAATACATCTATAGTATGTATGCACAGTGCACCTTATTGAACGAGCCCCGCATAAGCATGTGCATTGACTCGTGATGCGCTGCTGTACTTAGCTCTCAGAGTGCGCAATATGTGAGCGCTTTACACAGTCAATGTGCACTTGCAGACTGTAGTCTGGCTTTTTTATGGCGGTTTTGGAGCAGTGGCTTCTTCCTTGCTGTGCAGCCTTTCTGGTTATGTCGATATATGACTCGTTTTACTGTAGATATAGATACTTGTCTACCTGTTTCCTCCAGCATCTTCACAAGGTCATTTGCTGTTGTTCTGGGATTGATTTGCACTTTTCGCACCAAACTACGTTCATCTCTAGGAGACAGAATGCGTCTCATTCCTGAGCGATATGATGGCTGCATGGTCCCATCTTGTTTATACTTGTGTACTATTGTTCATACAGACGAACGTGGTACCTTCAGGAGTTTGGAAATTGCTCCCAAAGATGAACCAGACTTGTGGAGGTCAACAATTTTCTTTCTGAGGTCTTGGCTGATTTCTTTAGATTTTTCCATGATGTCAAGCAAAGAGGCACTGAGTTTGAAGTGTATGTAAACTTCTGACTTCAACTGTATGCATATGCATGCATTCAGTAATTTGTTTAATTCTAAACAATATCTACTGAATATATATTATTAATTTGCCATTTATTTATTGGCATTTTGTCCAATACTGTCTATTTTCTGCCACAGTTTCACTGTCAATTTCCTGCACACCAAAAGCCTTGCACTTTGTAAACTCTATTTAGTACTATGTTTTACAAATAAAACATATTATTAGTAGTATCAAACACATGTTGGCCTACTGTTGCGCTGCATTTAGGCAAATGAACAAACAGTTGGCACATCGTAATGTTGAACGAGTGCTTAAATCCGTTTGCTGCATTTGTGAATGTGACAGAAAGCATAAACATAACTTTAGCCTACCTAGTCATTACAAATGGTGTAAAACTACATCGAATATATTCGATTATGAAACAGGGGCTATAATTTACTATCCTGTATACTGTATTTCCACTTACATTCATCTCTGCAAATTCCGTGGGATGGTGCTCACGGAGATGGTGCTTAAGTTTTAAAGTGTTTCCCCACTGAGCCAATAATTTTTTGCAACAAACTATACAGACTGGGTAACCATCAACATTAATGGTGCCTCGTGGGTCTTTAAAATACCCAAAGTAATCCCAGACAGTGGACTTCAACCGCTTTGGCGGTGTAAATAAAGGTTCAGGCTCAGACATGTCTGTATGATGTGCTCATGATGCGCAGCATTCGCGACACCTGCATGTCACCTTTAAAATTGAGTGACAGTCGAATGTAACATGAAGAAGATGCAATTTAAAGATTTATTTTATCTTGCCAAGTTTATATGATGCTGTGTAAACGTCACAGATACTGTCTTAATTAAATTGATTTGTTTTTTAGAAAAGTTCTGAATTTATATTCATGCAATAACGTCAATGAGAAGATTTCAGCGGTATGATAACCGTCAGTTTTAAAACCGAGGTATATTGTGAAACCTTGAAACCGTTACATCCCTACTCCAATAACAGTACATTTTTACACTTCTGGCAGTACAAATAAGCAACGATTCTCAAAATAAATAAATCATAAATAAAAAAATAAAAAATGTCCATTCCTTATTATCATCAATATCATTGCATGATGCATGCTTCTATCAAAAACTTCACTGAATTCTCACTATTGGGTGCATTATGATATGCAAAATGTATAACTCTACATAAAACGTTTTCTCCTAATTGTAAACCTAAACCTTCAGAAATCTGATTACCTCATTTAGACATAAGCAGAACTCATTACAATCTGTACAAATGGAAGCCTTTTGCATGGAGTGCTTCTCTTTCATCGCACACACACACACACACACACACACACACACATATACACACACACACATATACACACACACACTGTCAGGAGAGATGTGGCTAGCTCTGAGCAGCAGGAAAAGCATTTACCATGGTACAACAGTCCTTCCATTAAAGACGAGATATCCTAGTCCACCACCAGTGTTTGTAATATCCGTAAAATTAGTTTCCCCACGTACACAAACTGCCGATTGTTAAAACGCAGCTCTCTGGCACACAGTCATAGTATGGAAAGAAAAACTCAATCCCACATGCAGAGCAGTGCTCCCGGTCTGCAATGAGCACATGAGTGTTTAAGTGTGTGTGTGTGTGTGTGCAGAACGGACGGCTTCCAGAGGGAACGGGGAGGGTGGGGGGGGGGGTCTTTGTCTCTCACACGGAGCTCAAGAGAGAAAAGATGAGAAACGAGAGCTCGGGGGGGAGGGAGAGAGAGAGAGAGAGAGAGAGAGAGAGAGAGAGAGAGAGGAACATACACACACACACACACACACACACACACACACACACGTCACCAACAAAAGCATCACAGAGCCACCACTACTCAATGAAAGTGTGTGTGGCGATGTGTATGTGGCGAATCTGGTAATCAGCAGTAATGGTGAGATTCAGGTTGATCAGGTGCAGAACAAGCAATAGAACTGAACAGAACTTGTCCTGAAAAAGTATGTGAAATAGTATATTCATTTATGTTTAATAATTTGTTTGTCAGTGGGCGCCTGGGTAGCTCAGTGGTAAAGACGCTGGCTACCACCCCTGGAGTTCGCTAGTTTGCTAGTGAGTGACTCCAGCCAGGTCTCCTAAGCAACCAAATTGGCCCGGTTGCTAGGGAGGGTACAGTCACATGGAGTAACCTCCTCGTGATCACTATAATGTGGTTCGCTCTCAGTGGGGCGTGTGGTGAGTTGTGCGTGGATGCTACGGTGGATGGCGTGAAGCCTCCACACACGCTATATCGCCACGGTAACCTGCTCAACATGCCATGTTATAAGATTGATGGTCTCAGACATGGAGGCAGCTGAGATTCATCCTCCGCCACTCCGCGAGTCACTACGCCACCAAGAGTGCATTGGGAATTGGGCATTCCAAATTGGGAGAAAATGGGGAAAAAATCCACACAAAAATAATTACATAAAAATTCTATTTTCTGTATGCAACAGAAAATATAATAAAAGACACGTTATTCAATGAAAGTGGAGTGTGGGATCTCATCTTTGATGGACAAACATTACACGGAAGAAATGGTCCGTTTTAATCTCAAGTACTTTTCAACAAAACATATCGATTTTCCAGGTATTCCAGTACTTACATTTCTAAAAGCTAAATTCAAGCACTTTAAACACTTCAATGACCTGTAAACCCTGTAAAGTGTAGGAAAAAAGCAGTAGAGGTAAAATCAAGCGATAGAAATGTAAGCGTAAGCGTAGTTCTAGCGGGAGACTCGCAGCTGTACATCATCACGCCATTATCTAGTCAGCTCCTAGCCAATCATACATCAGCCATTGCTTTAAAAGCTTGCTCAAAATTTACCTCTTTGCTTCAGTGTGCCATCACAGCAACCTCCACCTCCCCACCGCCACCAGTCAAGTCCCGGCCTGCACGGGGGTAGGCTCCTCTCCCCCTGCCTCCTATCTCCGGCAGGATCTGACGGTTCGAGTAGCAATCTCATTGGACTGCCAGACGGGGCTTACGCAAAAAGAGAAAATATATCCTGTGGTTCTATATCATTTCATCAAATAAATGTCATGTCAACTTTACCAAGCCTGCGTGTCATTCTGATAGAAAGATTATGATGTTTGACGGGTCATTTCATTAATGATCACATGGACAGAAAATAATGTTGCGAATTTCGAAATATCGAGTTTTGCCTCAAAATGGTTGGACATTTTTTTGTTTCATGATACATCGAAATTCAATATATTGTCCAATCCCTAATTCCTACCATCGGAGAAATTCAAGCTTAAAATACCACCTGTTTTCAGCAGGGGGCAGTAAGCGCATCTCCAGCTGTACAAACAAACCACACTCAGACTTAAGACGAGGACGCGTTTTTGCGTTGGATCACAGCTGGACGGAGCGCAATTCCGAATGCAGGGATCTCGAGATGTTTAAAACTATGTTTAACTTGTCACAGCAACCTAAATCCTATATTTACGCAAAAGTATGCAGAACTCAATTGCAACCTTAATTGCTGTGTACTGTAGTCCAATGATAGGCTTACACTGATGAGCCAAAACATTATGACCACCTGCCTAATAGGTTGTTGGTCCTCCGTGTGCTGCCAAAACAGTGCCGACTCGCCGAGGCATGGACTCTACAAGACCGCTGATGGTGTCCTGTGGTATCTGGTACCAAGACATCAGCAGCAGATCCTTCAAGTCCTGTAAGTTGCGAGGTGGAGCCACCGTGGATCGGACTTGTTGGTCAGGCACATCCCACAGATGCTCAATTGTATTGTAATCTGGGAAATCTGGATGCCAGGGCAGCATCTTGAACTCTTCATCATGTGCCTCAAACCATTACCAAACAGTCTGTGCAGTGTGGCAGGGTGCATTATTCTGCTGAAAGAGGCCACTGCTATCAGGGAATACCACTGCCATGGGGGGGGGGGGGGGTACCTGGTCTGCAACGATGTTTAGGTACTGTAGGTGGCACGTGTCAAATTGACATCCACATGAATGTCCGAACCCAGGGTTTCCCAGCGGAACATTGCCCAGAGCATCACACTCCCTCCACCAGCTTGTCGTCTTCCCACAGTGCATCCTGGTGCCATCACTTCCCCAGGTAAACAGCGCACATGTACATGGTCATCCACATGTGTAAAAAAAAAACAGTACTCATCAGACCAGGCGAACTTCTTCCACTGCTCCAAGGTCCAGTTCTGACGCTCGTGTCCCCATCGTAGGCGCTTTCAACGGTGGTCGGGTCATCATGGGCACTCTGACCAGTCTGCGGCTATCCAGCCCCATACGCAGCAGGGTGCGATGCACCGTGTGTTGTGACACATTCCTCTCGTAACCATCATTTACATTTTCTGTGACTTGTGCCACAGTAGACCTTCTGTCGGTTTGGACCAAACGGGATAGCCTTTGTTGCCCTTTGTTACCGGTTTGTGGTTTGTCCCTCCTCAGACCACTATCGGTAGGTACTCACCACTCCTGACCGGGAGCACCCCACAAGCCTTGCCATTTCAGAGAAGCTCTGACCCAGTCGTCTGGCCATAACAATTTGGTCGCTCAGGTCTTTACTCCTGCCTATTTCTCCTGCATTCAACACGTTGACTACGAGAACTGATTGTTCGCATACCATCTAATCTACCCAGACCTTGACATGTGGCATTGTTAGGAGATGATCAACGATATTCACTTCACCTGTGAGTGGTCATAATGATTTGGCTCATCAGTGTATGTTCAATAATATGGAAAAAACTATATATTGCCTTCTTAAGAGACTTATTGGATTGTATTCTCAATAATGTAATGCATTCTCTGAATTATTATATTTATAATATACTGTATTTACATATATAATTATTAAAATATAACTATTTATAATTATTTAATCATTATATTTTGAATTATTGTTATTTGAGGGCCTTTCTCAACCAATATTTATATATGCAATTAAATCAGTATATCATGCAATTAATTTCATCACAAATTTTAATCGATTGACAGCCTTATAATTATTATTAATAGTTTTTATGTAGGCTATGTAGCTGTTTTATCAGTAAATGACGAGTAAACAGTCAGCTTCATATTGGCCTTCTTAGAAGCATGAAAAACAACGTTTTCAAATTTGGAATAAATTATACACAGAAGCGAGCAACAGACTTGTACGTAATTGGTTACAATGTTCAACCACTGCAAAAACACACATTAAATAGCAAATAAAACGAACATTTTAATGCAATATGAGTAGAACTACATGGACTGCTATAATTGACATATGATTAGTTCATTGTGTCAGCTGTCTTGTAATTTCAATTATTTATTTGTTTTATTTTGCAGCCCTACAAGTCCGAATATCCAAGCTGCTCTTTTTCTGTACAACAAAAGTGAACAGTGATTTTAACTGCCAAGCTCCTAAAAGTAAAAAA
The DNA here is from genome assembly GCF_019703515.2 of Myxocyprinus asiaticus. Lineage (NCBI taxonomy): Eukaryota > Metazoa > Chordata > Actinopteri > Cypriniformes > Catostomidae > Myxocyprinus > Myxocyprinus asiaticus. The sequence continues at coordinate 2,782,850 of NC_059373.1, read as the reverse complement.
GCACCATAAATGTATCATAAAAGTACACGTGACTTCATATTCATGACCGCAATATTCTTTTGACAATAGCATAGCGGTAGCACTCTTTCACACAATGGTTTTGAGTGAAGAACAGAACAAAATGGTCAGACCAGGCCACCCATCATATTTTTAAATTCAGCTTGCCAAAACCAAAAGTTGGATTTTCGAACTACTCATGCAACCGGGATGGACAGCTAATATCAAATCAGATCCATACGTTTGGTTTCTTCTTGTGCAGGTTGTAGCAGCATACACCTTCAAACTCATTACATACAAATGTAAAACATCTTCATACTTCCCCCTCAGTCTCTCTGGTTGTGCGTCTTTGATGTTCTAACATCTGTCACCAATATAAGCGTTTTAACTCATATTACATTCACTGAAGTGAACACTCATCAAAATGAGCCGTACAAATGTCACTGGCAGCAGAAAGTCTATTTCACAGCTGCTCTGGGTTTATCAGTTCCACAGAAATCAAAGTAACATTCACATTTCTGTCTGAATATCCTCTCTTGCCTCTACTGTGAAATACAGTAACTGAATCATCAGTTGCCCAACACGAAGAATCTTGAATCTTCAAATGCAAAATTATTCACGTTAGGGCTGGGCGAAATGATGATGTAATCGGATATCAACGATGTCTTACAAAGATCCAGATGCCGGTTGCGAACAGATGATGATCGACAATATCGGGAAATGGCGAAACCATGGATCTGGGAAATCACCAAATATATTAAACAGTATCCCAGGGTGTGAAACTAGCACCCGCCACACGCAAAATGCGACGAGGCTGAATCCAGTTCGCAAGCTCCTCGTTCAAATGTGTTTCATGCACGTGTAATTCTGCTCATCTACCCGCAACAGGCGGGTGACCTGTAAGACGTCTCAGAAAGACACATGACAAGAAATGCTGTTAGTCACAAAGACACGTGCTTGAAGAAACACACTTTATTATATTTGTAAGAACAGGCAAAAGAAAAGCCGTCAGTGCTCGTGTCTGATTCGTTGTTTGTTCAGAGGTGTGCAGCACGAGCCTATCTCGTGAAACAGACGCATGTAAAGAGTTTTCACTCTTTTTTCTCTGTTTCATTCATCTGAAAACTGTTTGCAAGAATAATGTCATCTATGAGAATGATCTCCGATCATCTTTACATTTATAATTGTTTTAGTTCTTTTTTTTCCTCCCAATTTGGAATGCCCAATTCCCAATGTGCTTTTAAGTCCTCGTGGTCACATAGTGATTTGCCTCAATCTGGGTGGCGGAGGATGAATCTCAGTTGCCTCCGCATCTGAGACCGTCAACCCGCGCATCTTATCACGTGGCTCGTTGAGTGCGTTGCCACGGAGACATAGCACATGTGGAGGCTTCACACCATCCACCACGGCATCCACGCTCATCTCACCACGCACCCCACCGTGAACGAACCACATTATAGCAACCATGAGGAGGTTAACCCAATGTGACTCTACCCTCCCTAGCAACTGTGCCAATTTGGTTGCTTAGGAGACCTGGCTGGAGTCACTCAGCATACCTTGGGATTCGAACCAGCAAACTCAAGGGGTGGTAGCAAGCATCTTTACCACTGAGCTACCCAGGCCCCTATTGTCTTTAGTTCTTAATCTGTAAGCTATTAGTAATTTTCCACCTGTTGTTGTTGACTGATACTTGTATGATGGCAAATGGGGCCATTGGAGAGAGTAAATGTTTGGATTTGGGGAGGTGGTTAAAGAAAATTTGACTGCGTTTTTCATTTAGTTTAAAGTGCCATTTCAATTTAGAAATGTCTTTTGTTTATGTTTTTCATGTTTCAATATGTGAATAATATTTTAAAGCAAAATCAATAAAGCTAAAAAATTCACCAACCCTCGGCAGGGGGGTTGACGATGTAATCGGATATCGCGATATTTTTTTAGGCAATTTCGCTAAAATATTTTTTACATATCGCCCAGCCCTAATTCACGTATAGCGTATCATAAGCAAATTGTGTAAATACCCCCAAAGTAATCTCTCATAGACTGCAGACAGACACTTGCATTCATTAGTCTCTGTGCTTGGCCTTGGTCTTGTGAGAAAGACAAGACTGACTGTCGTACTCAAGGTCGTCGAGTGGCTCTATTTTACCTAACGTCAAAACAGATCAGAATTCCATTCACAAAACCGGCAGCAAGCTGAGAATTCCTCTCATATAGCTGCTTATAAATCCAGGCAGCTTCTTGACGCACACTTTCACCTCATGTCAGCACCTTCCCTTTAAGACAGACGACTCGAGACGCATGCAAACGGGCAATCTGTTTAGGTAAGCGAGTGTCATGTCTGTGCTCATAAACAAGGGGGGAGTTTTGTGATGTGACAGTTGCCTGGAGGTCTTAAGCGCCTACTAGTGGTGGTGGAGGTATTAAAGCTGACAAACTAGGGTAAGAATTGTGGCTTCATGCACTCAGTGGTCGCGGCTGTACATATGTGCCCTCTCAAGTCTTTAAGAGTTATGAAAGCAGCTATAATTACAGTATACTGTATGTGCTGTATTTACAGAGAGACATTTCTGCTGCCTGTGACTCACAGCGGATAAATGGGTGTCATTCTGCTAATAAATGACAACAGGAAACCTTTCTAGAGCGCTAGAGTGGCGTTACATTACTGCTGACAATGTCTGACATTGTTCACTGCTGTCTGTCAAACAGCATTCAGCTTTACGTTTTATCCATTTCGATGCATTTCTCTCTTTATGAGTCACACTTGACACCCGTGTAACCTCACAACAGGCCGTTAGATGCTGCAGGGAAGAAGACAAGCTAAAGGTGTGGGGGGGGTCAAAGTTTAAAAGACTGACCTGGCCCCATTGTAGTTCAGTAGCTTGATGGGCCGTTCACGAATGCATTTTTGCATCCATCTGTTTTTCAATTCATTTTCTATGCAATCATGTGCAAAATGGATGGCTTTCTCTTTTTCTTCAGCATCTCAAACACGAGTACCGTGTTTTTTTAGACCCTGTATCGAGTTTGAGACACCTGCGTTCTGTTGTATATGTTGTACTAGCTTTTTTAGAGCAAGAACGTATTTGGTCTAAACAGCCCATAACTGTAGACTGTTAATGCCCAAACATACTCTATGTAAGTACGTGAACGCTGACGCATCTTGCTAAAGCAAGCTCGATTTCACATGTCGTTGCGTTGTGAAATGTGTCAAAGCGCAATTCGTATCTTAAACGCAAGTACGCACTGTGTTCTCAGCGTTGCCGCAAGGGGCGCTACAGCGGATTTTCTTTTTTCAATCAACAACTGTCATGGCGGAGCAGCAATTTGAGGAGAGTCTTGCCGAACAAGTTTGATTATACAAAGATTTTCTGTCGTCTTTTCAGCAAATAACTGTCGACATGTTGACTCCACCACATCCGGCTTTGTGGCGCATAAAAAACTCTTTCACCCCGTTGTGGTCCGAGGTTTGTAACCGCCAAAGCAACATAAGAACGCACATAATGTCTGTACAATGGGACCACATATTGGCCATGCGTTTGCGTACTTGCATGAAGTATGTTTGTGCCCATAAGTTTGCCAAGCAGCATATCAAATTGCTACATAAGCATGTAATTCAAATGATGTGAGGTCACAAGTGTCTGTATATCAGATTTTAGAGCTGGACTTTTAGTTTTCTGAAGGTAGAAATGTTCATTACATTTTAGATTAGAGACAAAACAGATGGGTTTGGAGAGGACCAATGTAAAAATACATATTTAAACACAAAAATGACAATCTCAGATGTCAAGCATCAATCACTTTGAACATGTGTCTCTTTCTGTCGCTGTCACAGTGGCATTCTGAGGACACTATCTTCCCGAGGACATTTTGGGTGGGGAGTGATGTCACTTCTTTAAAGCCAGAGCGCTGGTGTGTATGAGTGTTGAAGCCCTGAGGACACAGTGATAAACTATGAGGTCATTTCCATCCATTGTGAGGAGACTTTACAACCAGCCAGAAAGAGCACAGTTTTACTATTTCAGCTAGCAAGCAACTAAAAACACAGAAAGCAAACAACTTAAACCATAAACGAAACTCACCGCCAGCATGACTCAAGAGCAAGCTAGTCTACTTTAATGTTTTGAGTCGGCGACTGGTCTGTGACGAGAAGTCTCAGATCTCAAGACCAACAGTTGTGTAGTGTGCGCACTCCTGCAACAAGCCCGACAAGCCGCAGATGCTACGACGGATCTCAAACCAGCTTAATATCTAGACGTCTTGTCGTCAGGTGTGTGCACTGGTAAGGTCATAAATGGTGTAAGAATAAACCGATTGAAACAGATTTTTGTCCATTATGCATTTTCATCCACCTGCAGAGGTGTTTACATGCAATAAAAACCAGGATATATCCTTATAAAACTGGGATATAAACTGGTGTTACTTCTGAAAAATGGAGTCTTATGGGTAAATTTAAGCAAGTGGCAATAGGCATCATCATTTAGTCACCGCTGTCTCTAATGTTTCAGTACATGAGTGCCTTCCCCACGTCTCAAAGACCTGCAGTGCTGTCAGAGTCAGTTTAAAACTCTTACAAGCTGCTGGAAAGCTTAAAACGGAGCTGGAGAAACATTAGGAATGTGTCACAGAGACACAACATCACTTTTAACATGAGCGCTTTCATACAGATACATGCAGTGAGCATTTAGAGAAAAGTCAGCTTCACTTTTCCCCCACAGAGTTAAAACTTGTCAAGGACAACATTTTTAGTGTAGACATTCAAGAAAGGATTTTGACTACTCTAAATCTGGTTAAATGTGGACAATCTATTTCATAAGCATTCTTGGAAGAGGGTCTCTTTATGAAAAGATGCAGTGGGGTTCCAAAGCCTGAGAGCACATTGAAAATCTGGGATTCAGAATCTAAATTAAACTGAAAGGATTTTGGAAAAAAATGTGGCATAAATAAATGCTATGATCAGAGGTCGACCGATAGTGGATTTTGCCGATAAGACAAATAAGGTTGTGGAAAAGCCCGATAACAAATTAATCAGCCAATAGGCTAGTTTTTAATATCGATGTACAGAATGTTAAAACAATTGTCTTTGTCTTCTATAACGGGCACAGACATTGAGGCTACAAGAGTAAAATAAAGTGAAGATTTGATGCAAAGTGTTTATTTAGTTTCCTTCAGGCCGGGGAGCCCCCGGCATGATGTACTTACCCCCCCCCCCCCGCCGGCAGGTCATCCCCGCCTCTTCGGACCTGGAAGGGTGACAAGGTGAGGGAAAAACAACAACAACAAAAAAACAAGAGGTAAATGCCAACACAGAGTGACAGCGGGAGAGAGAGAGAGTACGAAGAGAGAGAGTACGAAAAAAAAACGTACTCGCTGGTTCTCCGATACGCCGTAGCTTGGTCCTCGGCCACTCCTCCACCCTCTACTGGACAACAGCTGCGCCTCCCCAGGCGGATCAGAGGCAATCCTCCAGCCCCTGGTTGACAGAAAGCCACGCCGCGTTTTCGGTGGATGGTTGGGGTCTCCGCCGCCCCTGGCAGCGGTTCTCCAGCTCCAGGCAGTCGGCCAGGAGTCCCTCCCCGCTCGCGGTCGGCGGTCCTCTCTTGACCCCGCCGCGTTTTATCGGCCGGTAGGGGTCTCCTCTGCCCCTGGCAGCGGCTCTGACCGCCCCAGGCGGTTGGCTAGGAGCCCCTCCTCCCCTCGCGGTTGGCGGCTGTTCCTCCACTCTCCACTCTCTACTCCATCCACCCGAGGATGGCCGCGGCTGCTCCGTTGGGGTGGATGGTAGTGGCGAGGACTCTACTACGGTGCATCCCTCCTCCTTCCCGGATTTCGGCACCAGTGTAACAAGGTAAAAAGGAAAGGAGGAGGCGAGAACTGGCTTAACAATATAAATAATATTTAATGGTTAACTTAAACAAAAAGACAAACACAAACACATACAGGGCAGCTGCCCGTAATTCTCTCTCTCTCGAACTGCCGCCTTCCAGTTGCCTTTATCCCTCCTCGAGGGCTTGATTAGCCCTCCTCCCTGCCACAGAGGCAAAACTAGATTTTTTGGAAATTTGAAACATTGTTTTCTGTCCATGTGATCAGAAATGAAATGACCCGTCAAACATCATAATCTCTCTATTGCTTGATTTTACCTCTACTGCACTGTTTTCTACACTGTTTACAGAGTTCACACAAGGTCCTTGAAGGGCTTAACCCTCCTGTTATGTTCGGGTCATTTTTGACCCGTTTAAGAGTGAAAAACTAGACTTAATCTTAAGTTTGGTCAAAATGCTTTTGGTTTATCCTCAAAATTGACCAGATGGATATGTTAAAAAAAAAACATTAGGTTTTTATAATATTTGTTCATATTTATGGATGTCAAACGTTTTGCCTACACCAATTATGTTCGGGTCAAATCTGACCCGGGGTAAATACTGCTGGTTTTCAATGCAGCTGTGAAGCTTCTCTTGAGTGAAGAAAGTCATTATCTCTCTAATTCTCTCTCTTACACACACACAATCACACACACACAAGCAGGGCTGCATGATTTGGACAAAAAGTCATATTGTGATCATTTTGAAAAATACTGCGATTGCTAATTGAACTGCGATATGATAAATTAGTAAGTGATTCCTTTTAACCAAATTTTGGTAATGTTTTGACTAGTGATCCACCGATATGGGTTTTTTAATGGCCGCTGCCAATATCCAGAGAGCAGGGTGGCCGACAGGTCGATACAATGCTGATACAGGGCTACAGACTGTGACTAAAATGTCGCAATCAAAAATAATTGACTGCGACAATAATTTAAAATATAGTCACCATTGGCGACAGTCGGGTTGTGTGCGTTCATATGCGGTTTCATCAGATATCATCTTGTGAGTTATTGAATACATCTTTAGAGCGTGCACCAGTGTGTCTCGAGCTGCTTTTCACCCGTTCTGTCTCTGACGAGCTCGCTGCACCGCACGACCAACAAACCCAGCGCGAGAGAGTCGTGAACAAATGACTCTTTTGAACCGGATCTTTTTCATGAATCACCAGAGGATTTGAACTCAGGAGCTCAGGTTAACAGTTTGAATCAGATTCACTTTTTCAGCGAATCAGCCGTCAGTGAGTTCACAACTGGGAGTGCAGGCATTTCAAAATAAGAGTCTCATGTGTATTTCGGGCTTCTTTATAATTAAAAGAGGTAATTATTAATTGGGATTGGAGTAGCACAATAAACTGCATCTGGGATTTCATTCAATTTACACTCTTGTAGTCTCTGTGTCTGGGGCCATCCGGCATCCGGTGATAAAGCGGTCGCCCACTAGTTTTGACCATGTTCTTCAGCCAATTAAATTACATTTAATAATTAAATGATCATAAAAACACAAAGATATTCATATTTACAATGCTTTTTTATAGGCCTTAAAAACAAGTAGGCTTACACGGAATATTCTGTATATTAGATATACTGTATATTTATATATACTGTATATTATGATGGACAGCCCTATAAAGAATGAGGCTTAGTGTCAAACTGAAGCAATTACATTTAATGTAAAAGTTTGGGTTATTTATTCATTTTCATCATTTTATTTAATTATTTTGTCCTTTTTTATTATATTGTATTTAACAATGCATTATTTTATAGTCAATAATATTGTATATCAATGTATTTTATTTATCTACGTTCCTTGCCTTTTCATTTTGTTGGATATTGGTAATATTAGTTCCACTTTAATTTGTTCCTGCTGGAGAATTAATGAGGGGAACACGCTCTTTGAGAAGCGCATGTTTGCAGATTCAAAAGGTGCTATTAATGCAGTTTGCTAAGAAGTCATTTAATAAAGATGCTTTAAGTATGCTTTATCTCTATCCAGCATTATTATTATGATACATGTGCCCGGCGGAGACCGAGATGCCGCCACCGCGGACAAAATCCAGACTGCTTCACCCAGGACACACCGGTTTCCCTAAACACGCTCAGCGCAGGAACCAAACTCGAGCACAGCTGTTACTCCAAAATCTATCAGATATTTCTCCCTGTTTTTCTCATAGTAATGAATAAGTAACTATGGTAACGGGGAATCGATCTCCCCCACACTAAACCACGCCCCCAGAGTATGACACGTTGCAGACTGTATCTATCCACCTTATTTATCAGCGAAACTAGGGCGCCGCCATTATCAACCTTGAATGTGGACCACTTCCGGTATCAGCCACTTCCAGCTATTTTAGCGATACAAAAACACTACATTATGCTGCTTTATATTACAGGCTGGCATTATATGTCGTCATATTATTATCATTAATTATGATTTTCATAAACTCATTAGTTTTGAATGCATATAGTTTTACCGTAAATCGCATTTTGTCATTGTTTTATCACACTGTTGCACAGGCAGAATAAATGAGAGATCAGGCACTGACAGGACGGTCCTCCGCGCCATCTGACATGCCTCCACAAAATTTACACAACCACCAGAGAGAAAAAAACCACTGGGTAAATGCTGCTTCAACTTTCTTCGCACCAAAACTGCATCTTGTTTCATCCTGGCAAATTAATAAATGCATTTTACTCTCCGTTCTTGTCAGAGAGCGTTCTCTCTTTCTTAGTAGTGTATAGTAAACAGACACGCAGATCACAAATTCAGCATCGCTTATGAAACATCGCCTTTGGAAATAAACAAATAAAGGCATCATTGGAGGTTATGCAGGTACATATAAATGGAGGTTTACATGGAGACAAGAAACACTGCATCGTCACAATCTCGGTAAAGAAGCAGATTTTATTACTGTCTCTTCAATACAACAACACACAACAACAAGTGAATGATTTACTTACTCTTTTACTATAAATGCTGAAGTTAGAAAATTATCTGACATTAGGCCATCATTCTGCTGTACATCCTGTGGTTGTGTGATAGTTTATAAACTTATATCACTAAATTCTGGTATTATTATCCTTCTATTTACATTGCGGTCAATAATTTACACATTCGCCGGAAATGCAGCCGCTGCTTACTTCCGCGTTGCAACATAAGGTGGATAGCCTGGGTCTGTGCGCTGAGGCTTCCCTTATGCATGCCATCCCTTCATGAGGGATGAACAGCATCATAATGATGGCAAGTGCTGAAGGAGACAGATTCCCACAGGGAGCGCAAGACAGAACAGTAGCCATTGTGTCCATGTGCCTTTTATAACATAAACATGTTTCCTTCTGTTTTCCACATGGAAAAAGGCCACCTTCCACCGGCGGGGATCTGGCTCTGGATTTGTACTCGGAGTGGAAAGAACTGAACTTAATTTTGAAGAGTTTTAGTGGTCTATTAAATCATCTGATTTAATAGATACAGTATTTGCACTGTAAAAAAATGACAATGACTTCATTAAAAAATTAACGGTGCAGCGTTTTTTTGTTTAGTGCCTGTTAAACTGGATTACGGGTGGTTTGCGAATAAGACGCAGGTTGTTTGCTTGTCACTTCCTGTCCATTAGCACAGTGTGCAATCCTGCCCTGTCTCTCATGGATGCCAGGTAAAACTGCAGGCCACATCAGATTAAGCCTCCAGGGCACAGTAACTAGAAGCAGTTCAACCCCTATTTCCTGTGGAGTGGTCTTTATGTCCGAGCAGCCTGCCAACATGACCTGAACACACAGGACAGCCTTTAAAACGCTGCTCTCCTGCAGGCTGCACAAAGACGCCAGTTATACAAGCATTCTGAACACACGTTGCAGTCCAGGTGGTTTATGGACGAGAGCGGTACTGCCCAGGATTCATGGCTGTGAATTCAAGCAACATGTCCAGTATGGACCCACACTAAGAATGTTCTACAGATCTCCAAAAACTGGAGAAAACGCAAGTCCAGAACACTTTTATAAAAGCAACATTTGTGTAAGAAGTCAGTTTGTAATTGGCATTAGCTCTGCGGTGTCTAGCAGACTGATGGTGAATGAGGCATTCAGACGAATGGAAACTGTAAGTACAGTGGAACCTACTGTTCACTGCAATGGGCCGCTCTCAGCAATTAAAGGAATATTCCGGGTTCAATACAAGTTAAGCTCAATCAACAACATTTTTATCACAAAATTACATTTTGACTTGTCCCTTCCTATTCCCTACAATTTTGTATAGCCTATGTGTTTACCAGATGAAGGATTATATATAGTATCTATATCTATATCTATATATTTATTTATGTATACACCGATCAGCCACAACATTAAAACCACCTGCCTAATATTGTGTATGCCACCAACAATCATCTATGTGATTATCTAATCAGCCAATCGTGTGGCAGCAGTGCAGTGCATAAAATCATTCAGATACAGGTCAGGAGCTTCAGTTAATGTTCACATCAACCATCAGAATGGGGAAAAAATGCAAGCTCAGTGATTTGGACCGTGGCATGATTGTTGGTGTCAGATGGGCTGGTTTGAGTATTTCTGGGATTTTCACACACAACAGTCTCTAGAATTTACTCAGAATGGTGCCAAAAACCAAAAACATCCAGTGAACCGCAGTTCTGCAGATGGAAACGTCTTGTTGATGAGAGAGGTCATCAGAGAATGGCCAGACTGGTTTGAACTGACAAAGTCTACGGTAACTCAGATAACCACTCTGTACAATTGTGCTGAGAAGAATGCTATTCTGAGATGCGGGTTGGCGCTGTTTTGGCGGCACGAGGGGGACGTACACAATATTAGGCAGGTGGTTTTAATGTTGTGGCTGATTGGTGTATATATATATATATATACATATATATATATATATATATATATATATATATATATATATATATATATATATATATATATATATATATATATATATATATATATATATATATATATATATATATATATATATATATATATATATATATATATGTATATGTATGTATATATATATATAAATACACACACACAACTATCCGCACCGATTAATAGGTAAAACCGATATATCGGTCTACCTTTAGTTTAAATCGACGTTTTTACAGTCATTTTAAACTTTTAGTGTTTACAGCATTACGTTGTCATGGCTGGATATAACTTTATACAGATGCGGTTAGTAAGTGATTTAATCACAGTAAAATCATGTTAACACACATATTGTTTACATCTTGTGTCTATACTTTTGAAACAGTGAGTATTTTAATGTTTACAGATTGACCCCATTGACTTCCATTGTAAGTGTCTCACTGGAATACACATTTGTGCTTTTTTTAAAGAAAAGGACGGACGAGTCGAAATTATTCTTGTGGTAATCAACATTATGCCTCAAATGCTGTCGATTGAGCTTAGCTTAACCCGGAATATTCCTTAAACACCAGGAAAAAGACGCCAGATACACACAGACAGATTCATAAAAAAAAGGGGTAGAAATTAAAAATATCTATTTTCAGATGTATCTTCATTTGAACGACCCTGATATCAATTCTTAAAATCCCCAGATCAATTTTGTACTTTTTCGTTAAAGGTTACGTCAGTTTTGATTGTGTTGATTATTACATCTGTTAAATAAATAGCAATTGAACTGCATCGTTTGGCTGGCTGATATACTAAACATCCTTGATAACACCTCTACATTTTTGAGCCTTCTGAAGATATTCGCTAGTATATTCATGACAGCGATGATTTTGCTTACGACATAAAATTAAGCAATATCGAGAATACTGAGATGTTTTTAGGTGCTTTTTATTTGGCCACTATGTTTCTTTAAAAGCAAATAATCAGACTAATTTCACGATCCTTCCACACATTTAAAAATAATGCTCATAATCTTTAAATAGGCAAATATTGGTCGATTAATTGGACTGGTCAATATATACTGTAGATCAATAACAAGTTATGAAGACACGTTCATATGGTTTCTTCATGGAGGAAAAAGGCTACAAAGAAGATACAAACCTGTACCAGTGCACACACACACACACACACACACACACACATTGTTCAACTTCCTGTCATAGTGACTTAAATCACAGCCTCTCTTCCTGTGCAGCTAAAACAACAGGATTAAAGATATTTTAGAGTGAACTGTTCCTTTAAACACAGTCAGGAGATCCATGTGTCTCTTTAAAGAGAAAACTTAAAGGGATAATTCTAGGAGCCTGGGTAGCTCAGCGAGTATTGATGCTGACTAGTCGTGAGTTCGAATCCAGGGCATGCTGAGTGACTCCAGCCAGGTCTCCGAAGCAGCCAAATTGGCCCGGTTGCTAGGGAGGGTAGAGTCACATGGGGTAACCTCCTCGTGGTCACAATTAGTGGTTCTTCGTGCATGGTAAGTTGTGCGTGGATTATGGAGGGTAGCATGAGCCTCCACATGCTGTGAGTCTCCGCGTTGTCATGCACAACGAGTCACGTGATAAGAAGCGCGGATTGACGGTCTCAGAAGCGGAGACAACCCGGACTAAGGTGTGTAACCGCACCACCACAAGGTCCTACTAAGTAGTGGGAATTGGGCATGCCAAATTGGGTGAAAAGGGGATAAAATTAAAAATAATAATAATAATAATTTTAAAAAGGGATAATTTTGTCACCATTTACTTTAAGTTATATAGGTTTGGAACAACATGAGGGTGAGTAAATGATGACAAAACATTCATTTTTTGGGTGAACTATCCCTTTAAGAACCATATGAAATCCTGTTTATGTAGGCCAGACATGTGAGAACTTGAATGTGTTGTTGAATTCACGTGCGTAAACCCCCCTTGATCACAATGCTGCAGTCAAAGATGAAAGATAATAACCAGCCATAATTTACACTGAAGTTGTGATGTCAGTGTCTGGAGACTAAAAGGCAGTTCTTGACTTGAGGCGGGCGGCTGTTGCCCCTGCGCCAACTCTAAAAATACCCCAGCCCTGCACACTGTCATTTCCACCGCCCCGGGACACACAAAATACAGTAACTCTCTTACACAGAGTTGCCAGAACGCATCAGGAAATAATAGGCATTCCCAAAGCACCCGTGCACAAGGCAAGGACGCATTTTAATGCATTCTGTGATCATATTCAAGGATGGTCCTAAATTGATCTAGACGTGATAATATGGATCATCTAATCACTAGTACTTATTTCTCTCATCATTTACTCACCCTCATGCCATCCCAGATGTGTATGACTTTCTTTTCTACTGCAGAACACAAATGAAGATATTTAGAAGAATATCTCAGCTCTGCAGGTCCTTACAATGCAAGTGAATGGTGACCAGACCTTTGAAGCCCCAAAAACACATAAAGGCAGCATAAAAGTAATCCACTGTAAACCCTAATGTTGTCATTACTACAAAAATCAAGTTGTCTTTATTTAACATTACTTGTATTGTCAGGTTTTGGGCACATAACTCAAATATTAAGTTCCTTGAACTTATTAGTCTTAAAAATCTATAGACTTAAGTGTAATAACTTTGAGTACAAAATTGAGGCTATGGGGAATACCCATAATCCCTTGCGCTTGAACTGTTTAAGCATGTTTCCTTGGTCAAAGGGAAGATATTGGGGCATTCAAATAGTTGTTATTAAGAATTCACAGAGGTTTTAGCTCTTTTGCAGTATTGTTTATGTTGTTTTGTTGGAAATAGTTGTTTCGTGTCAACATTAGGGTGATCTTTGGTCAATTTGGACCCTGTTAACACTATCTCAGTTCTCCTTATGCATGTGCAACTGAAGTAGAGGCACAAATTTCAGTTGAGAATTAAGTTTATTTAATGACTGACCCAGAGTCAGTTATAATCTTCTTTATTTGAGCCGTGTTATCTTTTGATCTAAATTTGAGTCAATTCAACTAAAATTATTATGTTGAAATAACAATATTTAAATCGCAAATCTGGTTTAAGTCTCCTAGCATCTAGAGACGTACCTTAAATTAAAAAGTTAAGTTCAGTCTGTATGATCTTATACAAGATTTGGAGTCGCCAGTACTCAACTCAACTGAGGGGAGGGAACAAGTTTACTCAAACAATTGAGTAGAGTCAACTTATCGGGTTTTCAGTGTTCGACTCCAGTGGTTTAATCCATGTCTTCTGAAACAATCTAATCAGTTTTGGATGAAAACAGACCAAAAAAAAAAAAATCCTTTTTCACTATAAATCTTGACATCAGCAGTCTCCTTGGCGATCATGATTTCCAGCTCGATTACACTTCCTATAGCACCATCTAATGCATGTGTCAAGCTCTAGGAAGTGTAATCGAGCTTGAAATCATGATCGTGCCTACAGACTTCAATGGCAAGATGTACAGTGGTAAAAGGAGCTATATTTTGATCTGTTCTCACCCACGCCTATCATATCGCTTCTGAAGACATGGATCAAACCACTGGAGTCGTATGGATTACTTTTATGTTGCCTTTATCTGCTTTTTGGAGCGTCAAAGTTCTGGTCACCATTCACTTGCATTGTACGGACCTACACAACTGAGATATTCTTCTAAAAATCTTCATCGTTCTGCAGAAGAATGAAAGTCATAAACATCTGGGATGGCATGAGGGTGAGTAAATGATGAGAACATTTTCATTTTTGGGTGAACTATCCCTTTAGTGTACTCTAAGGTACCTCAAAGAAAACTATTTGAATACTGTCCTACACGGTATTACCATTGTAGTATGTTGTAATAACCGAACTATGCCAAAGTACTTTTTGTAAGTTAAACACTAAAAGAAAAACTTGGTATTCTTATGGTAAGATGCTTAAAAAAGTATGATAATACCAGGGTGTATGCCCAAAACCAACCTTGATATTACCATGGTACCATGCCCAAACTTTGTGTATATTAAAGCCGTGCAATATGCGCTTTTGACACTGATTTCAACGTAAACACTCAAAGTCAATATTAATGCTTCAGTTATCGAATGATTATAAAATATCAAAGGTGTGCACGCGCAACGTAAATAATGCACGATCTCGCACAAAATCGCTAATATTGGATTCAAATCGATGAGATCAGTCAGTATTCCTCACGAACGCATGGCAGGACTGTTCAAACACAGAAATCATCATATTTACTGACAGACTGACAGTTCACAAGAAATGTCTGAAAGCATTCATGAGCGCTACTCACTCGTTTAATGAGGAATCTGTCGCTCGCGCGTCGTGATCGATCTGAGCTGATATTCAAGAGGATCAAATCCCGCTTTTCCAGCCGTTTCTCTCTCATTCCAGCTTTTCATTCCCTCTCATTCCAACATGGCTGACGGGCAGAACCCAGCCCACTCCAGCTCCACTGTTCCCCCCTCCACACACACGCACTCCTCCCAGTCTCGAGTGAATAAACACCGCTGGAGTCGCGCTCCTGACTGCGGCCACTGGCGCCGGGGTAGTCCGATTCATTTCAGCGAATCGGTTCGTTCGGATGGTTCGCTTTCATTTAACACACCGATTCGTTTTTTGATTCATAACTCAAAGACATCTAATTGTTGTTGTAAAATTGCTGTTTATCACTATGTTTTCGATTACGTTATGCACATTGCGTCAAATGTTGTGTTAATCCTTGTGCGATCTTCGGGACATTTTGTCTGTGTTAATGCCAACGGCATACATTTTGTCAGAGGCGTGTATTTTTGGGGGGAATTTTGATATTTCAACCTCAGTTTCTATAATACATCTATAATACACTGTGTACACAAAATAGTTACACTCAGGACCTTCAGGACGAAAATGTCCCCATTGAAACCCATTAAAACTGCAATATTTTATCTCAGTGCCATTAAAGCATAAAATCATGAATTCTATGATATTATGCTTTCATTCCGGAGCCCTGGCTTCAAAATTTACATTTTTAATATTTTTCCACCAGATGGCGCCATTTTACTCATGTTTAGCCTATGGAGCAAATACAAGCTTTTCCCCTATTTTCTATTTGCTGTATTATAGAGCACTGCAGGCCAATTAAATAAATGATGTAGCTAAAATTGTGTGTGTGTATTGGCACGGATGTCAGAGTGTGTTTTGTATGTGTGTATTGAGAAATGTGTGTGTGTGTGTGTGTGTGTGTGTGTAAAAAACAACAGTGGCATTATATAAACAACCTGCCATTTAAAGGGTTCAAATCCTGAAAATGAATGAATATTTGTTAGTTATGATCAGGACTGATGTTGGTTAAAAAAGTAACTAATTGAAAGTTGAAAATAATATGAATATATAATATTATTATGGCAGTTTTTTTGGCGTGAACATTTTTGTCCTCTAAGGACCTCTGAGTAACTTTTTTTATTATTATAACAAGGGTTAAATATGTAGGCTAAGTCCAAAAATCTATGAAATTACCATGTTATCTTGTTCAGAAAACAATATAAAAGGTGCTTTTTTTGTTAGTGTGGTAACTGCTCCATCAAAATCGATGCGTTCGCTTTCTATGGCAGATTCGTTTTTTGATTTATAATTTAAAAGATAGCTCTTCTCTCTCTCTTTTTTATTTGTATTTTTTTTAAATTGCTGTTTACCACTATGTTTTTGATTACGTTATGTCGTTTGTGTGAAATGTTGTGTTATATTAAATATGTATGTCCAAAAATCTTTGACATTACCATGTGTCCTAATAAGCATGATAATTCTACGGTGTCCAAAACAAGCCTTTCTATTACCATGGTACCTTTGTAACCAGTCCTGCTCAACCCACTCCGAGTGGGATTTGAACCATGGACTCTGGCATGGGAGGCGAGTGCGCTAACGAGGAGGCTAAAGGCTACAGCCCCTAGCGTCAGTCGCTAGTGTACCTCTTGTGGTCAGGGGAGTGATGTTTACACACACTGCACAGCTATCACATACCAGCTGGCTCCCGTTACACTCACCCCCTAAACCTCACTCCCATTCGGGTCACAGCACCACGGTAACTAGTCCTGCTCAACCCACACAGAGCGGGATTTGAACCAGGGTCTCCAGCATGGGAGGCGGGTGCGCTAACGAGGAGGCTAAAGGCTACAGCCCCTAGCATCAGTCTCTAGTGCGCCTCTTGAGGCCAGTGGAGTGAGGTTTACACATTCCAAAAATGTGATCAAACTAAACAATAATCCTCTGACAATGCTTCAATCAAACAAGTACCTAAACCACAATTGCCATTTTTTAAATTCTATTTATTTATTTTTAACATAAGGCTAATTAACAGGCTAATATGATTAGTTTAACAACAACATGTAATTAAAAATATTCTCTATTTATTATTCCAAATACTTTTATCATAACTGCAGGTTTACTGCTAAATTCTCATCCCTGAGTGAACACTTTGCGAATCGGCTCAACAGAATCATGAAAAAGAATCGGTTCATAAGAACGATTCGTTCGTGAATCGTACATTCCGGGGGAACTCGCCTGGACACAATGGAGTAACTGTGCATATGACTCTCAGTCTAACAGTGTGCTGTTTTTTGTCTGGTCTCTGTAGGGTGCCAGTGTCCATCTGAGAGCACATTGCACATTAAGTGACTGTTATAATGTGTTTTAAAGGAGCAGCTGTTGGCAATGAACTAAACTAATGCTCAGACACATGTACAGTATAATACATATGATTATTATGTAATATATATATATTTTCACACAGAACAGTCTCTAGAATTTACTCTGAATGGTGCCAAAAACAAAAAACATCCAGTGAGCGGCAGTTCTGCGAATGGAAATGTCTTGCTGATGAGAGAGTTCAACAAAGAATGGCCAGACTGGTTTGAACTGACAAAGTCTACGGTAACTCGGATAACCACTCTGTACAATTGTGATGAGAAGACTATAATCTCTGAATGCTATTCTGAGATGCGGGTTGGTGCTGTTTTGGTGGCACGAGGGGGTCCTACACAATATTAGGCAGGTGGTTTTAATGTTGTGGCTGATCGGTGTGTGTGTGTATATATATATATATATATGTGTGTGATATTAAGAGAACGAACCATAAAAATGGTGTCAAATGGCAATAAATCAAGTGACCTGGTGCTTTGTTAATAATAAAAATGAGTCACATATTAACTGCTGTGGAGTGGGTTATGTTTTTGGTATTTAAACAAATCTCTTTATGCTGACTGTTTATTTCATAAGTGTCTCAATTGTATGTGATTACTGTATGGATGTCAGTAGATTATCATGATTTCATGAGTATTGTTCCTTTATGCTGATCTGGGAACAGGTATTCCTGGCCAGGCTATAAATGTAGGCTAATCGTCATATCTCAGATCAGTATGACAGCACACCAGCATTGCTGACTTTAATAATCCTGTATATAGTAATACACCCATTGTGGACCCACCTAAATGAGTCATGTCTTTGTGGTTTTTGTCTGTTTTACTTGCCATGCCGCACATGCTCCACAGAAAACTGCCAGATTTAACCCCTTAGTTCTGTTTTAGCCTGGAAAATGAGCTTTGAACACTGTCCAAATGTTCATATACATTAATTCTTTACAAGACAAACTTTATTATAATATAATTTATCTTGGAAAGCCTTATTTAAAGGGATAATTCAACCAAAAATGAAAATTCTCTCATCATTTACTCACCCTCATGCCATCCTAGATGTGAATGACTTTCATTCTTTTGCAGAACACAAATGGAGATTTTTAGAAGAATATTTCAGCTCTGTAGGTCCATACAATGCAAGTGAATGGTGATCAGACCTTTGAAGCCCCCAAAAGCACATAAGGACAGCATAAAAGTAATCCACTGCAAACCCTAATGTTGTCATTACTACAAAAGTCAAGTTGTCTTTATTTAACATTACTTGTATTGTCAAGTTTTGGGCACATAACTCAAATATCTATGTTCCTTGAACTTATTTTACAATGCAAGTGAATGGTGACCAGAAATCAGAAGGTCCTAAAATGACATAAAGGAGACATAAAAGTAATTAATAAGACTCCAGTGGTTTAATCCATGTCTTCAGAAGTGATATGATAGGTGTGGGTGAGAAACAGATAAAACTTTCTGTCCTTTTTTTAACTAATCTCTACCTTTGACCAGCCCCGACCAGCAGGTGGCTGAATGTGAAAGTAAAGATTTACAATAAAGAAGGATTTAAACATTGATCTGTTTCTCACCCAGACTTATATCACTTCAGAAGACATGGATTAAACCACTGGAGTCATATGGATTACTTTTATGCTGCCTTTATGTGCTTTATGGTGCTTCAAAGTTCTGGTCACCATTCACTTGCATTGTATGAACCTACAGAGCTGAAATATTCTTCTAAAAATCTCCATTTGTGTTCTGCAGAAGAAAAAAAGTCACATCTGGGAGTAAATTATGAGAGAATTTTCATTTTTGGGTGAACTACAGTATCCCTTTAAATAGGGGTAATCTCAGTCACTATAAGGTGTTCAAAAGTCCAATTGCATATGCTTGTTTTCTATAGCAATAGTTTTGGAAGCAATTGGCAGAGGAAAAATCCCAGAAGAAACAGATACTCCTAACCACACACAGACAAACACATACAATTTAATGTGCTAGTATAATGTAAAATCTTAATTATCAGCCGTATGAACTATTCAATAAAAGAGTGCCGTTACATATCCTTGTATGTGCTCTGTAGGTCAGTGTGTTAGCTCTGGACTCTGTGGTCCTGTTCACAGATGAATGAATCCAGCAGGCCATAATTCCTTGACCCACTTTGATAAGAGCACCGAGAGGCTATAGACAGGATTAAAACAGCATAAATCCTGATCTCAATGGATTATCATTATAAACTGTAATCTCTAATCTGCAGTTGGAGTTTACAGACTTCACTGGCACTCAATGAAGCAAAACGTGTCTTTTGTTTCTTGGGATACCCAAATGGAAATATAACACTAAAAAGTGATAAAATCAGCTGTCGAATCAGATCAACACAGTGGCTGAATTTCTTGTCTCTCATTTTAGTTCTATAGATTATTTTTGTGCTACTGAAATCATCTTTTCCTGGAATAAAGATATGTAAGGCACACTTACAGCTCTGTCAGTCTCAGTATTGACTTCATGAGGTAGATGGTATTTCAAAATCTACAAAATGTCAAGCAGGAATTAAGTTATTACATCTGATAAATAAAATGACTCTGCCACCCTCTAGTGGTGCACAACAATACTGGAATGATACATTTGAAAGACAACTGCAACTATAAAATTAATAAATAAATAAATAAAATAAAATAACTTTAATTTAGGCCAAAATTAGTGTTTTTGTATATTATACTCTCAAAGAGTGTACATGATTTTACATATTTAAAAAATAAAAATAAAAATAAAAAATACATTTAATACACTACATCTACAATAAAAATGGACTCATGTTCAAAATGTTGCCCAAGCATTATAACATTTTTATTTTTATTTGTTCATTTTTATTTTTCTTAATTATTGTATATTTTAATTATTTAAAGTAAATTATATTTAAAAATTACATAAACATCTATATATATATATATATATATATATATATATATATATATATATATATATATATATATATATATATAATATTAAATAATTTATATTAAATATATATACTGATATATACATACACACAATCTTTTTATTATATAGAATATTAAATAGTATCTATTACATATGCTGTGTGTGTATGTATAATATATATATATATATATATATATATATATATATATATATATATATATATATATATATATATATATATATATATATTTGTGTAACGTTTTTAATACAATTATAATTTAAATTTCATTAAGGATCTAAAACTTTCGTGGAAAAACACGGCTCTATACACATTTTTTTTTTTTTTTTTTTTTTTGTGACAATAAAAAAAAAAGACAATTTCAGTTTGAGTCAAATTAATTTTATAATGATTATATAAAGCCAAGTTTTAGTTTATTATAATTTCGTAAGAAACCATCTAAACACCAGTCTCAAAAGTGACATTTATGAACAACATGCATAAAAACATTTGTCCATTATTTGTTTTTGCAATATGTTCTATTAAATATGTCAGTACAAATGTACTGTATGACACTGTATTTAGAAAAGTTCTTTACATTTCATATAAACATAAAAGTAGCTTCTTCATATGATTCTATGTCAGAAAATTGTGGCTCTTATGATTATTTTTGCTATTATTGTTATGGTTTATTATTGTTCTTGCACTCAAAATGTAAAAACAAACAAACAAATAAACTACCTGTACATCTTAATCTATTAACTATTATTGATAAATAAGAAAACTAGAGTAACGTGCATTTTCACATTTGTAAAATGACACCATGTGGCTGTTTTTCATAAAGGGAAAAGTTGCATGACAAATTACATGTATGGCAACCATTGAGTGACAATTATAGTGATCCCCAAGAAAATACCTGTTAACCGGCTTACAAATTCATGAGAAAAACAGACTTTTCATTTCTTGCCCATTAAAGTCTAAAACACTTAAAAACATTTACACGTTCATTAGTTTTTGGATTTCAGCTCCAGAGGAAGTCTTGTATCGTGACTCATTTTTAGTGATGGAGGTACTTTAATACTGTTATAACACTGAGGAATAGTGTTAAATAGTGTTTCCCTTCAATATTGACTTCTAGCAACAGTTATGTAGTGAAAGTTACTTCATCTTCCCAATCTTCATATGAATGCCAATATTATTTGCATGTTTTTGTCCCTTTATAATAACGAGATGTGCATCAATGAGCACTAATACGGCACATTTCTCATGCGGCAGAGCGTGTTTGCACTCTCTTTATGATAGACTGTATAATGTTTGTTTTGGCTTCTGACATTAAGTGCAGAGCTGTTAAACGGCGCTTGTATCACCTCCAAATGCTTCATAATATTTCTCCTAATGCATACTGTTCCACTAGTTAGAAACATGCAATACATTTTCATATCTTATGCAGATTATCTCCCATAAAGTCCTGTTTCAAAGTTGTGCTCCTGCTGGTTTTTTACTCGACTTTCCAGATGCCGATTTTGCCGTCATCTTGCGCGGCTCCGCTGAGCACGTAACGATCTTCAGCTGAACACAGCGTCTGAACGCAGTCCGCGTGTGCCACCAGCTCCTTCTCTACCGTGTAGCGGTCTGTGTTCAGAACGTAGATTTTTCCGCGAGCTTTTCCCGTGCTGCTGCGTCCGCGGCATCCGACCCAGATCTCAAATAAAGAAAGATATTATAGAATGTTTTAATCTTCTAGAACTTTCAATGTTAGTAAACAAAGTCTTAGATTCAGAGAAACATATGCATTTCGACAGAGAGGCAGACAGATGTGTGGCATGTTCACCTGCTTCTTGACTTTGATCATGCAGATGACACCTGCGCAGTCTTTCAGCTGGATACGGTTTATGGGTCTGGTCAGATCTCTGCAGTGCCACACACACAGCTCACCTGCGTCTGCGAATCCGGCCCACAGCTGCTCCGACTGCAAACAAATCAACAACAGTGACTAGGGATGTTATGATTATGACACCTGAAATTATGAAAATAATGACGATTCATCATCATCTGTTTTAGGGCTTTCACTATTGCCACGTTCAGTTGTCATACTTCTTAAGGTGCATGTGTGCTTCATACACCTTAAAAAGTCATTTATTCGATATTTAACATGGAATCATACACTAAAATAGAGATGTATGATTTCCTTTAGGCTTTCAAAATGTTTCAAATACTGCACGGTGGTAGAATGAAATAAAAAATATTTTAAATAATAAAATGTCCAACTATTTAAAATATATCTTACTCAGTCAACCTGAATAGCTATTATATTATATTATATTATATTATATTATACATATAAATGTATCTTAATATATACATTTTATATTACTATTATTTATATTTTATTATATTTTTATATCCGATATAATATTATGTTATATATAATATTATTATATTTTATTGTTATATTATATATTTTTAATTATAACATATGATATAATATAATATTGTTATATATTATTTAATTATATTTTATTATGTTATATTATATATTATTAATTATATGATATAAAATAATATTATGTTATATATTATATTATTATATTTTATGTTATATTATATCTTTTTAATTTTAACATATGATATATAATATTGTTATATATTATATAATTATATTCTATTATGTTATATTATATATTTTTAATTATATGATATAAAATAATGTTATATATTATATTTTATGTTATATTATATATTTTTAATTATATGATATAAAATAATATTATGTTATATATTATATTATTATATTTTATTATGTTATATTATATATTTTTAATTATAACATATGATATAATATAATATTATGTTATATATTATTATATTTTATTATGTTATATTATATTTTTAATTATATGATATAATATAATATTGTTATATATTATATTATTTTATTATGTTATATTAAATATTTTTTATTATAACATATGATATAATATTATATTATGCAATAGTAAAATATTTCTGTTCAAAATTCTTCATTTTCACATGTTATTTTAAGGCTCTCCGAATAAACCCACAAGCCCTTATTTTATGAAGAATGAAGACCTTTGAGATTCTGTGTGTATTTGATTCTATCATCTCCATAGAAAGAGTAAGCGTTATTTTAAATAAATAAAATATGTCTTTGCATACCATTACTTTAAAGAGTAAAGATGCATATAGGGGGATCTATGTTTATAAGCGTGCAAAGCGCAGCGCTATGCATAATGACCGAGCACTACGTCTTATCACTTTTACGTGAAAACGCTAATACGAAGCGCAATTTTCATGCTAGCGCAAAGCACAAGTGGCCGTGTGGGAGTGTTTGCACTGTCTGTGGGTGTATGCCTGCAAACTGTGGATGTATCGTGTATTAAGTGAAAATATTGTGGAACATCAAATTATGTGCCTGACAATCACTGAAGCTGTTGTATGAAACAAAAATGTATGAGATTTGTGTTGAACTATCTATCTATCTATCGGTTTATTTTTCATTTATTATTATTATTATTTACAATTGCATTTATGATCTAATTTGTATTGGTATTTTTCCACCTGTTGTCACTGAGTGATTTTTAAGTCACTGCAAAAGAGGCCGGTGGAAGAAGTTGGAGAGGATAAAATGCTTGGATTTGGTAAGATTTCTTTGACCATTTAATTATTTGAATTATATTTTTCTTTGTTGTTTGTTTGAAGTGTAATTTAAATGTAGAAATATTTAGGTTACATTTTTTTGCATTAAATACAATTTTTCAAAATCAAAATCGACCTTTAGAAGTGAAGTGCGTGCCGATACAATCACTGTTAATACTAGCCAACGGTACGTTGTCATGGCAACGAAGAAGTAAAATTGGATATATTATGATTTTCTCACACTAAATCATGTTAACACATATTGTTTACGTCTTGTGTCTATATTTTTGAAACGGTGAGTATTTTAATGTTTACAGATTGACCCCATTGACTTCCATTTAATACTAGCCAATACTAGCCATGTGTTTCAGTTAATAAAAATGATTAATAATCCTTACATACTCCAAATTCTGATGAGATTCACATTTTCCATGCATATAAAAAGGAGTGTCACTGTCATAGAAATATTTATATTCTTCTAATTCATTGCATACAGTCCATTTACACTAAAAGCTTCTTATGAATGTGCGGTCTTTGTTTATATCGCTAGTGCTTTATGTAATGGACTGTATAATTGGACGCAAGCGCTGCAATAACTGGAGAAGAACCTCCGAATTAAATTGCACTTGATCCAGCTCATAAGCGCTTTACGTGCGTAATTTCGCCAAACCCACTTGCGCCTAGACTTAGCGCATGCTTGCGTGAAAATACCAAAACTTTATGGCCATGCCCACTGACTTGGCACATATTAGTTAAAGCATAGCGCTAGCGCTTTTAATATAGGGCCCTGTATGTCTGACTTATGTTTCTACGGTAACTTTATACGCCATTTTTTTAGGCATTTAGAAGTGTGGGTGGCGGAGGATGAATCTCAGTTGCCTCCACGTCTGAGACCTTCAATCCGCGCATCTTATCACGTGGCTTGTTGGGCGTGTTACCGTGGAGACCAAGCGCCTTTGGAGGCCCACGCTATTCTCCGCGGCATCCATGCACAACTCACTACGCGCCACACCGAGAGCGAGAACCACATTATAGCGACCACGAGGTGGTTACCCCATGTGACTCTACCCTCCCTAGCAACCGGGCCAATTTGGTTGCTTAGGAAGCCTGGCTGGAGTCACTCAGCACACCCTGGATTCAAACTCGCGACTCCAGGTGTGGTAGTCATCGTCAATACTCGCTTAGCTACCCAGGCCCCTGTACCCTAACCCGCAATTAAGTACATGTAGTTACCTAATATTACTCAGTACTTTCTTGGGTAAGTACACTGTAAGAATACTGAAAGTACACGTACAGTAAAATAAAGTGCAACCAAATTTACATAATATCATGACTTTTGACCTGTACATCTACATAAATGCTTCTGCCACAATAACATAATGCCCTTAAATTATGTTTAATATGCATTTAAACGTGGCACAACACATCACAGCTCATCAGAGAGACCAGAAACCCATTAAATCTGCCAATAAATGACCTCACGAGTGATCCATTAAATGTTTGATCAAAATGGGCTCTGCTCTCGCAACTAATGAGTCATGAAGCTCAGCTGGGTGGATGCACAGACAACTGGATGAGTGAAAACACAGAGAGGAAATGTCAAACTGGTGATCTTTACCTCATTAAAAAGCAGGAAACTGCTAAACCCCCCCGGCGAACTCAACAGGTGATCTGGAAGTGAAATCTTACGATGTACCGTACCATTCCTGTGCACTTCTATTAGACAATCGTGAGAACCTTAAAGAAAAGAATTCACGTTAATTACAAAACAAAAAGTTTGTGTCGTATCGAATGCAATTATAATTTTTATGCATTACTATAAGGCAGGAGGCTACGCAGACTTACCGCACCACAGCATGCCATTATGAATCTGAATGGACTGCAGCCGGTCACATGATATTCTGAATTGCCGTTTGACTTGCAGCGAGGACACGTCCCACACAATCACTGTACCCTCCGCACTGCACGAGTACGCCACCATCTGACTTGAATGAGACATTGTCAAGCATTAAAAATGACATGACATTTAACATTTCTGGCCCAGTTATTATTATTATTAATTTATTTATTTATTTTTCTTCCCAATTTGGAATGCCCAATTCCCAATGCTCTCTAGGTCCTTGTGGTGGCGTAGTGACTCGCCTCAATCCGGGTAGCGGAGGACGAATCCCAGTTGCCTCCGCGACTGAGACCGTCAATCCGCGCATCTTATCATGTGGCTTGTTGAGCGCGTTACCGCGGAGACATAGCGCGTGTGGAGGCTTCACGCTATTCTCCGCAGCATCCACGCACAACTCGCCACGCGCCCCCTGAGAGCGAGAACCACATTATAGCAACCATGAGGAGGTTACCCCATGTGACTCTACCCTCCCTAGCAACCGGGCCAATCTGGTTGCTTAGGAGACCTGGCTGGAGTCACTCAGCACGCCCTGAATTCGAACTAGCGACTCCAGGTGTGGCAGTCAGTGTCTTTACTCGCTAAGCTACCCAGGCCCCTGTGGCCCAACTTTGATCTGCGTGGTCTGTGTCACCTGTATTTGTCAGTTCTCTCCTCCAGCGCAAGTCCCGTGACTTCAACACGATGTTCCGTCAGCTGTTTGTTACAGGACATGCTGCACGGATTTACGATGTAAATAAATGAATCCTGAGATCCGATCCACAGCTGCTGCTGATTCACTGCCAACATGCAATTCTGAACAAAGCAAAACCAAAAGAGTGTGTGTTAAAACAACAATCACTAGGGGGCAGCACTACTACCATGGACATAAAAATAACTAGTATGATTTACTTAATTTTTATTTTTAAATGTTTTTGCACACAGTTTTTAAGTAAATCTTAATGGTATAAAATTAAGTAAAATCTACTTAATTTCAGGACATTATATTAAAGTGAGAAAATATGATATACTATGATATATGGTACTTATTAACATTTAAATGAACATATTATTAGAACATGTCAGGCTTTACATTTTCCTTACAAACATGTTTCATCATGTACTACATGACATATGGAAGCTTCTAAATGCATGAAATTGCTTTTTTACCATGAACTGGTAACTTTGAGTAAAAAATAAAAGTACTAAGTTACTAAACTAAGTAACCAATCATAACAACAAAATTAACAATAAAAATGGTGTAATTAAACTGGCAAACAGTGAAGCCATGCAAGCTCAATTATTTAAGCCCGGTGCATGCTGGGAACACCAGCTTCGAAAAGTTAAGTCAAATGTACTTATTTTATTTACCAGTGAAATTTACTCAAATTAGCAAATAAATATGACAAGGTTTTCTACTTCAGGACTGACAAATGATGACACATTGTAAAGATAAACAATTATAAACAATATTTATAATAGCTAGAGCATTAATTTTTACATGTTTGTATGTAGAATTTACTTAATATTTTCAAGTTCATGTTTAACTAACTTATTTAATATAGAAAGTACTTCATCTTTTCTGCTTTATTTACTTAACAAAAAAAAAAAAAAAATATATATATATGTTTTTCAGTGTATGAAAGCTTTAAGGTGGACTTGAACAAATAAAACAATCCAACATATTCCCCATATTTCGTTTTCATAGAGTTAATGTCCAAACTTTGGCTTGTAGTGTATGTGTCAAAAACATACAATAAATGAAATATAAAAAATGGTCAATAGCAGCATTCAGCGGAGAAATATTTCCATTGAAATGACTGCAAGTAGCTTTGTAATAGACAGGATAATGTACAGCCAGTCGCTGTTGCAAAATATCTTGCGTATTAGTTACAAAACTAATATACGGGTGCATCTTCAACTGCAGGAAATTTCTTGTCCCAGGGGTTGATTTTTTATTAAAACTAACCGATTATTATTTTTATTTTTTTTTTCTCCTCAATTTGGAATACCCAATTCCCAATGCGCTCCAAGTCCTCGTGGTGGTGTAGTGACTCGTCTCAATCCGGGTGGCGGAGGACGAATCTCAGTTGCCTCTGCGTCTGAGACCGTCAATCTGCGCATCTTATCACGTGGCTTGTTGAGCGCGTTACCACGGAGACGTAGCGCATGTGGAGGCTTCACGCTATTCTCCGCGGCATCCACACACAACTCACCACGTGCCCCACCGAGAGCGAGAACCACGTTATAGCGACCGTGAGGAGGTTACCCCAACGTGACTCTACCCTCCCTAGCAACCGGACCAATTTGGTTGCTTAGGAGACCTGGCTGCAGTCACTCAGCATGCCCTGGATTCAAACTCGCGACTCCATGGGGTGGTAGTCAGCGTCAATACTCGCTGAGCTACCCAGGCCCCCAAAACTAACAGATTTTTTTATTTTTATATGAAGGTCTCATTAGAACTAATTTGGAAACTTTTCACCAGACCTTCAACCTTTATTTTTGGTACTTTTGAAATGCCTTTTGTGTGTTCATTTGACTGTTTTTTTCAATATTAAACTATGAATATGCATTATAAAAATACAAATGATTACATGTTTAAAACTAAGATCATCTAAACAGAGTGAAATAAACATAGGCCTGATGAATTTTGAAATTTATTGTGAAAATAATTTCTATATACTTTTTAAAATTATGACTGTCCCACAGTTGTGGCATCATTTCCACCACACCAAACTACTTTGGCCCTAATAAGATTTTTTCAAAAGTTAGTGTACTTGTTATCCAAGAGGACAAAAGTGTCAGTGAAGAGTATGCTTGAGATGAAATATGAGACAAAACAAAGAAAAATCAAGAGAAATATCACATACATTTATTCAGTGTTATTTCCAATCAAGCTGTAATTTTGCCAAACTATGCATTAAGTGTGAAAATATTATAGAATTGTGTGCTTTTAGGATACATCAAATGTTCGCTATGAAATTAGCCTTAGCGAGACAAATTAGTAATTTAGCTATTTTATTTGAAAAACATTAAAAATGTCATTTCCATCAGCATCATTTCCAGCACAGAATTCTATGAAACACAATACAGAATTTGAGATGTGCTGGAAATGACACTGTGGTGGGAATTTATTTTGTACCTTTAAGAACAATATCTCCTGTGATGCATGTACACACACTGTGGGACGTTGTAAGTATCCACGCATTTGGTGCAAATAGTGTCGGTCAAAAGCAAATCATTGTTTAAAGCTGAATGCATATTAGCTGTCATAAAAAGCAGTTCTCTGTTATTATCCCTGATTTCCTCCTCACTCATAACTCAAAGAACCTCACATGTCTGATAAGGAGATAAGGGGTGCGAGACATGGTAAATGGCATACGTCACACATCAAGATCGTTTAATCTTTGTTGAGGAAGTTCCTCACCAGACGAGAGGTTCCCACTTGCACGGAGTTCTGCTGCATGGACCAGCTGGTTGCGTCAAACACCAGCATCTTCCCATCACTCATGGCACACCAGAGCTTTGGGTTCCCACCGCCGTTCAAGTCTGACACGCCCAGATGACCTATAATAAGACATGACCACATGCACACTTCAGAACATTGGAAACACGTCTCACGCTTTCATAACAGCTCAGCTTCTGAATGGTGGTAAACTCCTCCCCGTGGTGTGTCAGAGCACTCTTACTGTAGTAATCAAGGGGGTTTGGGGTGTTTGTCAGGAGGAGGGATGTGGTTTGGGAGTGAGATCTGTGCAAAGGGTTTTATTTGCTTCATGTATTCCAGTATTGCTTAACTGGGTGAATCTGATGCAAATACGTCTGGGTCATAAACCCGAAATCAAAAAGAAATGATATTGCATAAAAGAAAATGAAGCTTATTTTTAGGAGAATTTAGGACATTGTGAATTAGTTTTTTCATGACAGTTAAGTGTTCAGTTTTCCCTTCAGATACTCACTACTTAAATGCATTTTGACGTTTTGCTTGTATGTTTGTAGTAATGATTTGGTAACACTTTATAATAACTAAACGGTATGAAGTATTTGTTAAGCATTAGTTTATGGTTTATTGATCATTTATAACTTATCATTCCTACATTATTAATACATTAATAGGCTACATATAAACACCATGTTATTCATTTATGTACACCGTAGCAAACTATTTATTAATGTTTAACAAGTTTATATTTGAGCAGTTTGATAATGTAAACAACTAATGTATATAAGTTGATGCAAACTAACAGATGTGTTTGAGAACATTAAGAAGGCATAAATTCATAGTTAATAAAAATAAATGTATACATGCATTTATAAATGTAATGAACTGGATGTATGTATATTAGTTGGACAGTGGAAGTCAATGGAGCCAATTTTTGGAGGGTTTAAAGGCAGAAATGTGAAGTTTATAATTTTTGTGTGTTATCTGAGGTGTAAAGTTGTTTAAATCATCTTTTTTTATGGTCATTTTGAGGTTTGAGGATTTATGCGGTACGTTGTCATGGCAACGAAGAAGTAAAATAGGATATATTATGATTTTCTCACACTAAATCATGTTAACACACATATTGTTTACGTCTTGTGTCTATATTTTTGAAACGGTGAGTATTTTAATGTTTACGGATTGACCCCATTGACTTCCATTGTAAGTGTCTTAATGTAAACTAGATTTTTTTTTATTTATTTTTTTTATTTCAGGTCAAAATCATTTTTGTTGTAATTAACATTATGCCACAAATGCGGTCTACTGCATTTAACTTGCATTGAAGCCGGAATATTCCTTTAATTGGACATTGCATTTCTAAATAATTTATTTATTAATTACAGATATTTTTACCCTCTAATTGTTCTCATAAACACTTTATCACTGGTTTGCATCTAATTCTACTAAGGACGAAAATAATCATCAAACTGCTTTATCTATATATATATATATATATATATATATATATATATATATATATATATATATAAATATAATGATCTTATTATACAATAAATAATGTGCAACAGAAAATATGCTTGTTAATCGCAGAATAAATCCCTTCAGGGTGATACAAGAGGTCCTGATCACCCTGTCAGGATTTATTCTGCAATAACAACCAGTTGACTGTGCATTATCCCACTTATTACACCGCTACCAACCAAATAAATGAACAAATGGACAGAAAATATTGATTTGCGTTGATATTATGTAATTATGTGAAAAGAAAGAACCAGCTGAAAAGCTGAAATCCACCTCCGGTTTGTTCTGTTGATGTTTATTTTGTAATTAATGATCATCTGACTGCTCATTAAACCGCTTATTTAAAGACTAGTTGCAAAATAAATAAATGCACATGAAACATTGATTTTTAGTTATTTTATTAGCATACTTGTGAAGATTGCACAGAAATCTGAGAAGCAGGAAAGATGGCTTGCAAATACCCGAATGAGCGGTCTGAAATTTCAGACTGCTGGTGCCATTGACCAATCAGAATCAAGTATTCCAGAGTGCCGTGTAATAAAAAAGAATTACATAATATTTGCATATGCTCTCTTAATGTATTAACAACGATTTATAAATAAACTATAAACTAAAGCTTTATAAATACTTCATAACTTGTAATTATTATAAAGTGTCACCAGTGATTCTAATTAGATTCACATTACTGTAATAGTCATTTTGTCAGTAAAAAATTTCTCAACTTTTTTTAATCAAATCAGCATAAATTAAAGGCAGTACACCAAATGCTACCATGACGTATACACATTTTACAAATTAAAAATATTTATTTTATTTTTTCACTTTACATTAGTGAGAATTAGGGGGAAAATGTGCTTAATTGTCATGAAATTCTAATGAGGAGAAAAAAAACACCTTTAAGGCCCTAAATGTAGACTTTGTTAACTTAATGCAAAATATTTATTTTTTTGTTTCTTTCTCTTGATTTTGGGATAAACCAGGTTTTGTGAGATTAACAGTCAGCCATATCACCCTGTAGCTCAAGACTGGTTGCCCACTGAAGCTAAGCAGGGCTGAGCCTGGTCAGTAGCTGGATGGGAGACCTCCTGGGGAAAACTAAGGTTGCTGCTGGAAGAGGTATTGGGGAGGCCAGCAGGGGGTGCTCACCCTGCAGACTGTGTAGGTCCTAATGCCCCAGTATAGTGATGGGGACACTATACTGTAAAAAGGCACCGTCCTTCGGGTGAGATGTTAAAATGAGGTCCTGACTCCCTGTGGTCATTAAAGATCCCAGGGCACTTCTTGAAAGAGTAAGGGTGTAAACCTGGTGTCCATTGGCCCTTCTCAATCATGGCCTCCTAATAATCCCCATCCATAAATATAACTCCAATGTGTGGTGAGAGCACTATGGCTGCCGTCACATCATCCAGGTGGATGCTGCACACTGGTGGTGGTTGAGGAGAGTCTCCTGTTCAGTATGTAAAGTGCTTTGAGTGTAGTGTCAGAAAATCACTATATAAATGTAACATTCATTCACATTCACTCCTCAGATGTGGAGAGAAAACATGTGACTTTTGCAATTATGTTTAGCTGAGTCAATAAAGAATTGGAAAGACTTTTACAGAGTTTCTTATCAGAACATCAGGTGACTTGATGAGTCTGGTGACCAGTCTTCCTTGATGTATATCAGATAGTGGCACTCTACACATGATATATCTGAGGATTACAGTTGTTGAGCTAGTGAAAACGTAATAAATCTGAATCTAAAACACAGAAATGGCACACTTGATATAATGGCTTAAAGCAGCTTCACTTGATGCAAAACATATTTTGACAGACAGTCAGAAATCCAGTTGGTGAAATTGCACTTAGGTGACCCCCTTACCTGATCTAGAGCTATGCTTGTTTAGCTGCCATTATGCCTTTAACAAACTTAGTTAAAGATTAAGTGTCGAGAGGTTTTAGACCCTTGAATAAGGAGTTTCATGTGAGCAACTTGGTTTTTCCATGTTTCACCCAGTTTGCTCAAATCATAGGACATCAGAATAACAGTGACAAGTTTAGATGTGTAAAACGGTTATTTGACAAATACTTTTGGGATGTTGAGGTGTCCTGTGGTGCAAGCCATATCTATCTAACACGACTTTAAACAGCATTTTGTTCATTCTTTCATACTTATTTTGCAATATAAATTGAGAGATTTCATTGAATATTTGTACTGGCAAAAAAACAAAAAACAACACAAAAATTCACAAACAGTGACTAGTTATTGCAACTAAAATATAAGTTTTCCCTTATTTATTCATTCACATAAAACGTTTTTTTTTTTTTTTCTTTTCTCCCCTTTTCTCCCCAATCTGGATTGCCCAATTCCCAATGCACTCGAAGTCCTCGTGGTGGTGTAGTGACTCGCCTCAATCCGGATGGCGGAGGACGAATCTCAGTTGCCTCCGCGTCTAAGACGTCAGTCCGCGCATCTTATCAAGTGGCTTGTTGAGCGCGTTACCACGGAGACGTAGCGTGTGTGGAGGCTCACGCTATTCTCCGCAGCATCCACACACATCTCACCACGTGCCCCACCGAGAGCGAGAACCACATTATAGCGACCACAAGGAGGTTACCCCATGTGACTCTACCCTCCCTAGCAACCGGCCAATTGGTTGCTTAGGAAGCCTGACTGGAGTCACTCAGCACGCCCTGGATTCAAACTCGCGACTCCAGGTGTGGTAGTCATCGTCTTTACTCGCTGAGCTACCCAGGCCTCCTCACATAAAACTTTTAACCTAAAATCTTGATGTTGATAAAACAACAGCTCATAGATAATCTATGCATCAATTACCCAGATGTAATTAAATGAGTCATCATCCTGGATTTGACCAGTGAGATACAGTATATGTAATCAAACACGTAACACAGTAAAGGAGGGGGCGGCAGAAAAGAAAACGCCTGGAGGAACGCGAGTCCCACGATTGAGGAAATAAGCGATGATGCAGACGTGCTGATATAGAAACTCAACTCTTGAATTCCTCGGGGCAGATTCTGAAGAACACCTAAAAAAACTGCTCTCCTTCCTGATTCAGTGAGTTTGCAGGAATGCATAGAAGCATGTCAACATGTTACTACTTTTCCACAAGCAGTCTATCTGCATTGAATCTCCACACACAAGTGAGAAATCTGTGGCAATTCCAGGTGAAACTGGTTTAACAGGGTGACCCGGTGCTGCTAGAAACTCACTTTATTATGAGCCTAAATTTGTCTCGGCAGTATCTGAATAAGCACAAAATATGTACTAAATAATCACTTTTATAAATAATAACCATCAATGTTGTGCTTGAAGAATATGGAGGACAAAGGTAGCCTAAATACATTTTCAAATATGACATAAATGAGTATTTATACTTTTATTTCCTTATTTATGCATTATTTTATTGATTTATTTTCACATTTATTTATTAATTTCTTTGACAGTATGATAATGAAGGGGGTATATCTTTCTACTTCAAGCATAGTAATCAATTTTATTTATTTATTTTTAAGTTAGGCAGATTTGATCCTCCTTAGAAGAAGGACCACCAAAGTTAAAGCATCATCTTCTGAGATTAATTAAATATGTTTAACACAGTAAACATATATACCTGATTTGACATTGTAACAGTTTCATTTGGTTCTGCTATTCTGCCCTAGACTCTAAAAACCATGCTGAAAAAAACCACACACCTGGTTGGCTGGTCTTAGCTGGTTTAAGCTGGTCTCTCAGCCTGCCCAAGCTGGTGCTCAGCTGGATAAGCATGTTTTAGCTGGTCTTCCAGACTGATCGGCTGTAAAGTGCTCAAAACTCCTCTACAATCAACAAACAGACCAGCCTGGGAGACCATCTAAAACTAGGCAACTAGCTGAGATTGATTTTTAACGTGGGTTTTTTTCCTTCTTTTTTTTCTACCAGCCAATCAGAGAGCACGCTCTGCATGTTCATTGTTTTTCCATTTGGCATGTGGTTGAAGTAACAAAATGGCGGAAGTTAGCAAAACAGCATACCGGGCATGTAGAGAAGAACATCCACCGCTTGAGGTGACGTCAGATCCAGAGAGGGGTTGATCTTGTGCTTCAGGGTCTCAGATGTAGTTTTAGGAACCATCATGGGTACTGTGACAAACCCAAAACAATATTAGAATAAACATGACAAAAGACAACGTCAACTGAGACAGACACTAAATAATAGAAATTTCACACGCACTACCATTAGCAAGCTTTACATTGCATATTTTACAACTTTTTGTTTTTGTCCATAAAATGTGTTGAGACTATCAGCTATACTATTGCACCAGTTCTGTAGTGACAAAGACAGAAATAAAATAATTAGTGCAAAATAAATGAAACACGAAATGGAACTAAAAACAATGATCGAAAAATTAAAAACAAAAAATAAATAACATTTTCCAATTTTAGATGTCAATAAAATTATTTGCGCAAAACCAAAGAGACCTAAAAAGAGTGATAAAAAACAAATAAATCCCTTTTTTCGATGTAAATAATTGTCGCAAAATAAACAAAAATGAAACGGAACTAAAAACGGTGATAAAAAATGAACTACAATAAAATAAATAAAATGTTCCTATTTTAGATGTAGACAAAAGATAATAAAAAAAATAAATTAAAAAAAACTAAATTTTTTTTTTTTCAATTTTAGATGCAAGTAAAAATTAAAATCGCAAAATAAAATTAAAAACCAAATGGAATTAAAAAAATAACTAAAAGCAATTCCCTATTTTAGATGTAAATAAAATATTAAAAAACACAGTGATCAAAAAAATGCACTAAAATAAAATAAATACAATTTTCCTATTTTAGATGCACTGTAAATAAAATAATTAGCA
This sequence comes from Myxocyprinus asiaticus, assembly GCF_019703515.2. NCBI lineage: Eukaryota > Metazoa > Chordata > Actinopteri > Cypriniformes > Catostomidae > Myxocyprinus > Myxocyprinus asiaticus. The sequence goes on along the minus strand of NC_059373.1, from coordinate 2,747,168 downwards.
CAAAATAAACAAAAACTAAACATAACAAAAAAAAACAGGTATCCAAAAACTAAAATTAATTCCATATTTTAGATGTAAATATAATAATTAGCAAAAAATAAAAATAAATAAAACAATACGGAACTAAAAACAGTGATCGAAAAATGAACTAATATAAAATAAATAACATTTTCCTATTCTAGATGTAAATGAAATAATTAGCGGGGAAAAAGAGAAAAACAGAACTAGAATAAAAAAAATCCTATTTTAGATGTAAATAAAACATAATGGACTTCTAGCATTAACAAACTTGTGATCATTTCTAATTAGGCGTGTTTTTTTTTCACTAAAAGATTTAGCTACAGTATTAACTGTAGTATTTATTTCTGAGGTGATCTTTCAGAGGTTGTGGCGTTAAATTTCCACACTTATTGATTGCTATACACACCCTCAAATTTCATCTTGTCAAAGTAGGCTAGTTTTGAAGCAGCATAGATGGCTTTCTGTGTCTGCAGACTGCCGACCACAGCGTCCATCAGTAGAGCATTGGTCAGGGCTTGCTCCATGAACTGAGGGTCCTACACAAGAGATATCACACCATATGTTTACATCATTCCACAGAGCTCATAAGAGGAAAGATTACCCCTCAACCCTCAAGCCAAGAGCTATTACGGTCTGGAGCTTTCAGGAGACGTCTGATGAACAGGAATTTGAGAAAGTGAGAACGACCACACCGAAAACCCAACACCACTGCATCAAACTGTGATCTCACATCGAAACTATCTGAACTCAGTCTGGTGGGGTCTATTTCAAACCACAAATTGACCAACTTTCAATCTCTAGAGGTTCATTTGGGACATGAATTGGGTTGAAATTAATTTAAGACACAAAGATCAAACCTTATGTTCATCAGCCATCTTCCTCCCCGCCCACATCTCTTTGATCATCAGGTGCCACAGATCACACTCTGACTTCAGATTGGCCTCGAACGACTCCTTCCTGAGGGATGTCTTGATCTTCAGCGATGGGATCCTCAGGAGGAGGAATGGAGCAGAAGAAATCTTCACTTCCTACATTGTAACAGTACATAAGAGGCAATTCTGATTGGTTGGTCAGCACTCAGACTTAACAACTTTAAATCAAAAGCTTCATATTTTTTCAATGTTTTTTTCCCCCCTCCCTTTTCTCCCAATTTGGAATGGCCAATTCCCACTACTTAGTAGGTCCTCGTGATGACGCGGTTACTCACCTCAATCCGGGTGGCGGAGGAAAAGTCTCAGTTGCCTCCGCTTTCGAGACCGTCAATCCGCGCATCTTATCACGTGACTCGTTGTGCATGACACCGCGGAGACTCGCAGCATGTGAGCGAGAGCGAGTGAGCCCCATTGAGAGCGAGAACCACTAATCGTGACCACGAGGAGGTTACCCCATGTGACTCTACCCTCCCTAGCAACCGGGCCAATTTGGTTGCTTAGGAGACCTGACTGGAGTCACTCAGCACACCCTGGATTCGAACTCGCGATTCCAGGGGTGATAGTCAATGTCAATACTCGCTGGGCTACCCAATTTTACTTCTTTGTTGCCATGACAACGTACTATTTTTCCATTGTTCCATAAATTTGATTACGTCATTCACAATGCTTCATTGGATTGTAGTCTATTCCCTCATTAAAGACGTTAAGTACACAGTCTTGCAACTTTTTGATTGAATTTTTCAAATGTTTTTTGCTTCAAATCAAAGTTTGTAATGCCATGATTCACCTCGAAGTTGGCTGGCTTGGGTCATGGCTTACAACTCTTTTATTAAAGATTTAATGAAATGCTTATGGAAGAAATGAATGCGAAAAATAATTCAGAACCAAGACGGCTGTTGCAGGAGAAAGTGAGACTTTGAGGTGCAACACTGTCTTAAAAAAACCACGAGGCTCGTGAGATGAGTGTTGAGTGTCAAGTATCTAAACAGAACAGTGAAATAAAACGTAAATAATAACAATCAAGCAGTGTTTGTTTGCTTCAGTGGTTAGGTGTACGTGGTTCTAACCTCAATATCTCTGAACTTTGTGATCTCGGCGTAACCCGGCCGCCCCTCTGTCAGCAGAAAGAGTCTGCGCTGGGTCATGGCGATCTTTCCCACACCATGACTGGTCTTCACCGAAGACGAGAGCTTGTACACACACTCGTTGGTTTCCAGGTGTTCCAGCACGATGGCCGGTAAGTCCACGTCCTGAGCCGCCACTTCCGTCTCCTTCCAAAAGTTGTAGAAGAACCGGAAGATGTCTGGATCTACCTGCTTCTGCTGACCTGTGAGGAGAACATATTTCAAACTTGTCCAGATCATTATGGTGCATTGTTTGGAAAATAGTTCAGTAAAGACTATATGAAGACTTAAATTTTAAATTGTGAGGAAACTAGTTCCAATTCCAGCCAATTAAATGGCGTTTTGAGACACATTTGCTCCAATATTATTGTAAATCCCATGACATTTGAGACAAGCGTGTTCTTTTAAAAACGTCATGGCTGTGAGGAATAAATCAAATGTAGTCGATTCTCAAGAAAAGGTTGTAAATGTCTCAAATCGCACACAATATATTAATATCACTAGTAAAAACAAGAAATGAGATCTTCAAACTTGAACGTTAACCACACAGTTGTGGCTTGCACTCTTCAGATATTTTTAAACAGAAGAATGATTACAACACACACTGCCATGCCACATACTATTACGAAATCCATCTCAGGCATTCGATAGACATGACAAACACAAACTACTGTACTTATACTGTCCAGGAACTGTGCCATGTCACAAAATGGTAAACGCAAGAGGCCTTTTAACAGACAGAAAATGATTAACCATCACTAGGTGCAGTTGAGTATGGGCAGCAGAAATTTAAAAACAAACAGGGTTAGATATTGAAACTCTAATGGTCTGAAAGTGATTTCGAAGACCATTTCTGAGTAGAGGGCAGCAGCTGTTTTCACGCATTCCTGCACATGTACATATGAAGTCACGTGTGTGTGCAGTGCTATGCATGCATTAGATTTGATGGCACAGTGGACATGCAGACTGCGCTTACCATCCACCTCAAGGTAAAAAACTGGGATGAGTCCTCCGCACCTGGCAAACCAAAGCCATTTTTACCACACTTTTTTTATGATGTGTAAGTAGAAAAAGTCAACACTAGAAATGCATGATATATCTGTGATCATATCGGTAATGGCTAGCATGAGCATTTTGGTATCGGTTCGATTATACCGATATTGGAGGCATAATATCTGGGTTTATTGTTTTAAATTCTAGCATTACACTTTTTGTCTATGCCAGGTAAACAAAAAACAAAAAAAAAGACACAGCAGATTAATAATATCTGCTGTAATATCGGTTATTGGCCAAAACGTCTATATCGTTTAATCCCTAAAAAACAGCCTCAAAAGTTTATATACACATTAATAGACGAGGACAGTCAACCAAATAACCACCAGACTAAATACAGCTGTTCAGTATAAGGCAAGGGTATCCTTTGTCCACATGCCATTCTGTCTCACACACATTTAAGCTCAGCTAATAATAGCATTTTTTATATTATCGGTATCGGTTTGATTAGACCGATATTGGAAGCAGATAATATGAGGGCTTATTGTTTAAAATTCTAACAGCATAATATTTATCTATGCCAGCAAAAACAAAACAAGACAGAGTAGATTTATAGTAATATCGGCCATAATATCGGTTATCGGCCAAAATGACCATATCGTTTCATCCCTAAAAACAGCCCCAACAGTTTACATACGTTAATAGGTGAGGTCAGTAACCAATTATCCACCAGAGTAAATAGAGCTGTTCAGTTTAAGGCTAGGGAATATTTTGTTTGTCCACGTGCCGTTCAGATTCATGCACAGTCAAGCACGGCCAATTATAGCATATTGTACATTATTGGTATCGGTTTGATTAGGCCGATATTGGAAGCAGATCACATGAGGGCTTATTGTTTAAAATTCTAACAGCATACTATTTATCTATGCCAGGTAAAACAAAACAAGACAGAGTTGATCTATTATAATATCGGCCATCATATTGGTTATTGTCCAAAACAGTTGCATCCCTTGAAAAACAGCCTTAACAGTTTATAGCCAAATAATTATCCACCAAACTAAATACAGCTGTCTGGATTAAGGCTAGGGTATACTTTGTATTTCCACATGCCGTTCCATCTCTCATACAGTTGAGCATTCGTTCTTTAAAAGTATATAATTTGAGAGCCCGTAGGGATGCGTTCAATGCATGTGCACTACGATTTCTAAATGTTAACTACAGACCTTATTTTATTTATAAATCAAACACATGACTAAAATCCCATGATGAATTTGCAGTCCTGGTTGGCCAACAATATGATGTCATGAATGAACTCTAAGAACCAGCTTTATTTATTGCAGCAGAATAAATTTCAGCAAGAGGAATTTGGATAAAGGGTGCTGTTAATTGACTTCAGGATATTTAGATTGCAGGGAACGTTGTCTTATTTTAATGATTCCCTAGCCAATTAGTTTGCTCCTTAGCTTTGGTTCAATCATGCGATAGCTTTTTGCTGATTGGTCCGTATATATACCCACCCACAGTAAGTGCTTCAAACAGTCTCTGGATGGTGCTCAGGTCCTTGACAATGCCCGACTCCTGAATGTGCCGCACAAAGTCATCCATGTGCAAGTGTTTCTTGGGCAGTTTGAATCTCTTCACCGTATCGCCGTCCAGCGGTCGCGACCGCTCACGTTCATTGTCTCTTTTCAAGCAGCTGATCAGACGTTTTAACTCTGTGCGTCGCTCTGCTGACTTTCTTTCCTCTGCTGGCAGAGACTCAACTAGAGTATTCACCAGCTTGGCAGGGAATATGTCCATGTCTGTCTTATACAAGCTCTGGAAATCTCCAAGGGCATCCACGAGTCTCCCGGCAACGTAGTTCACCTGTCCTCGTAAGTAATAGTAACGTGCCAGGAGGGCGGAGTCGTCTGGGTTTACCATGGAGATTGTTCTGCTCAACTGATTAATGAGATCAGTGTAGTAATTCTGAACATAGTGGTAGGCCAGCGGAGGAGGGAAGTCTGGGAGTTTAAAGGTTTTGATTGGCCTTGAGGGACTCCACAAAGCTGCCGAAAACAAAATGATGACATGTGACATTACTATGACTTTGTTCACACCCTAACAGACAACATAAACTCAAAAATGTATCTTATTTACTTACTTAAAAATGTCTGTGGCCTGATGTATAAACGTTGCATACGCTCAATACGGTCATTAAAGAGTGTGTACAACATTTTCCCTACACACATCAGGATTTACAAAAAAATTCTTAAATGAACTCCGCATGAAAATGTTTGCACTTTTGACCATGGAACACTAAAGAAATGGATTCAAAACTAAACTTATATTTAATATATTTTATTTAAAATAAATAAAAGTTAATATATGGAGTTCAAAAGGGTCATCCATTTCTTTCTATTTATTTAATTTGTTTTTATTTTTACTTACTTGATCTGTATTTATTTAAATAATAAACAAATAAAATGTAATAAGAAATAATTTTAATAAAAAAATATTTATTTAATTTTATATACTGTAGATAAATGAAAAGGCATTGTAATTTAAGCTATAAAAAGGAAAGACTGGTAATGGATGCGATACAAAAGTTAAATGCAAATGCCAGTTCATGGCTTTTAACTTAACATGAAACATTATTAAAATGTACATACTTTTGACTGTGAAATACTAAACGAATTTATTAAAAACTCAACTTTCTATTTCTATTTAATACACTAGATTTAAAATAAATAAATAAATAGATGAATAGATAAATAAATGCATTAAATTAATATATAAAATGTCATTCTCATGTATGGAGTTTGAAATGGTCACCCATTTATTTTTATTTAATTCATATTTATTTTATTTTATTCATATTTATATATATATAATAAACATAAAATATTAAAACAAGAAATAATTTTAATAAAAATATTTATTTAATTTTACATACTGTAGATAATGGAAAAAGATTGGAAAAGAATGCGATACACGAGGTAAATGCAAATGCCAGTTCATGTTTTTTCATTTGACGTGAAACTTGCGGTGAAAATGTGTGTACATTTTACGATGCCACTCTGAACAAATTGATTAAAAACTAAACGTTTCATGTTTATTTAATACACTTCCATTTCAAATATTTTATTCTTTTTAGTTTGAAATGGTCCCCTTGCATTACAACAGTTTTATTTATTTAAAAATACATTATTTTTTAAAATTACATATATTATTAAAAATGTATTGAAAAACAAGCTATAAAAAGTAAAGGACACACTACAGAAGTTAAATGTGAATGCCAGTTTATGATGGTTTTTTTTTTTTAAACTTTACTAAGCATTTACTCTCTATGCCATATTAAGCATTTGGGCATCCTAAAATACGTGGCATGTGATTTTAAAATGTTAATTAGCATCTGTGAGTTTCCCTTACCGCACTGTGAAAGCATTGTGCTCATTGATGTGTATCGGACTGGTACGGTTAATAATCTGCTGTCGGCCAGGTTAGGCATACTCATCCCCAGTCTCTTGTTCAGACCGGTCTCTGGTCTGGAGAATTTGCGGTTCGTCTCCTCAACAGTGGGTCTGCGTGGAGACTCTGTCATGGCCCGCAACCTAAAGACATGAGCGAAACACATTTGAACTTGTAAAGAACTCAAGAGTCCCATCACACAGTCAGTCAGCCTCTAATATCAATATAAAATATTGCTGCAAGCGGCGATGACGGACCCAAGCACAACTGGTCCATTTCCACCCGGTGGCTTTTGGAAAACAATGCAAGGTTGACACATGCATTTGGCATTATTCTAAACAATTCTGAAGTCTGCTGTAAGAGCCACACTTCCTGCAGCCAGGTGGTGGCGCTATGACCGTGACCCACAATAGTCAAGTACATGTGATTAGCCCCCAAGACTAAACATACATCTCAATTTTGATCTAAATTACGCACTGCACACAGAAAATAAATGAGACACTTCCTGTTTCCCATTTTTTGCAATTAATTTAATGCCTCGTCATGGCAACACCATTCGATATATCAAAATCTGTTCGCAATTTAGCATCTTCAATGTCTTGGCATAATGTTGTCTAAATGTGGTGACAGAGGAGGAGTATTATTGAATCCAAAATGGCCGACATCCTGTTGGGTGGAGCTAATGACTATAATTATGAAAGTGTACCAATTTTGGTGACTAGGTGAAAATGGGGGTGCTACAGAGTCCCCCTTACATGCTCATTTTCAAGGAAGTGCTACAGATCCCCCCCGGTCGATGACTCTGATGTGCGTGCAAAATTTCAAGAGTTTTCACGCATGTTAAGTACCCCAAAAGAATAATAATTATAACAATAATAATCCTTAGAAGAACAATAGGTCCTCCACACTTTCAGTTCTTGGGCCCTAATAATAATAATAACAAACAACAACAACAACAACAATCCTAAGAACAACAATAGGCCCTCCACACTTTCAGTGCTGGGGCCCTAATTAATATTCCACTGTCAGCATTACTGTACCTACTTTTCATGCACCATGTAGGGGACAGTGAGGGGATATATCACCAGAGTAAGCGTGGTGAATAGAAACAAAGACAATAATATAAATATTACAAATATATGTATTTCGTGCACAAATAAACAATAAAAAAAAAGGAATAATACTAGTAATTAAGAACAAAAATATTAAAAGTAAAACACACAATGGTATATGGATTGCTTGTCATAGCATGTGTCTTTAAGAAATCTGTTCACATTAAACAGCCCCGCCCCCTCAACGTGCCCGTTTCTTGCTTCACTTGTCAAAGCGCAGTGACGCTCACCGAGCATGAGCGCCGGACGAGTTCTCACACGAAAACTTACTCAACAGCGTCCTCAAGTCACAGATTTCATTAGGTCACCAATCTCGGCACAACACCGGTACATATGTCAGAATAATCAGCCCTCTACAAAGTGAGTAAATCACTCGCACTTGCGACTAAATTTCAAGCTATGCGACTAATATATGTCTGTTATTTACCAAATGGAGAGTAAATATTAAGATTTCACTTGCCAGTTATTGAGTTGTGTAGTGGCGAAGCACCAAAATCCATGTACTGAATAAGAAACTGGTGATTAAGAAGCTGGATTCAGTCTTGTCTTTTACAGTGTGTTGTGTCTCGTGAGTGCGCACTCTGAAGGAAATTGACCTTATTTGGCTACACTTGTCCACGGACTGTCTGTACACAGACCAGTAACGCGCATTCCCTACTGAATAGCTGATGAAAGGTAAAAGTGTCGCAAAACTCAAGAGCTTGTAGATTTCAATTTGAGAACTTGTACAATAAATATTTGTACATGCAAGTCAATACTTATTATGCACGTAAAGTTTTCTTTTGGCTCATTCTGTGGCAGATGGATGGCGGATGTCTTAAATTGTTTAACTTGGGTCAAATGTTTTGGGTATCCTTCCACAAGCTTCTCACAATAAGTTGCTAGAATTTTGGCCCATTCCTCCAGACAGAACTGGTGTAACTGAGTCAGGTTTGTAGGCCTCCTTGCTCACACACACTTTTTCAGTTTTTCAGGTCAGGGCTTTGTGATGGGCACTCCAATACTTTGATTTTGTTGTCCTTTAGCCATTTTGCCAAAATTTTGGAAGTATGCTTGGGGTCATTGTCCATTTGGAAGACCCATTTGTGACTGAGCTTTAACTTCATGGCTGATGTCTTGAGATGTTGCTTCAATATATCCACATAATTTTCCTTCCTCACAATGCCATCTATTTTGTGAAGTGCACCAGTCCCTCCTGCAGCAAAGCACCCCCACAACATGATGCTGCCACCCCCATGCTTCACGGTAGGGATGGTGTTCTTAGACTTGCAAGCCTCATCCTTTTTCCTCCAAACATAACAATGGTCATTATGGCCACAAAGTTAAATTTTTGTTTCATCAGACCAGAAGAAATTTCTCCAAAAAGTAAGATCTTTGTCCCCATGTGCACTTGCAAACTGTAGTCTGGCTTTTTTATGGTGGTTTTGGAGCAGTGGCTTCTTCCTTGCTGTGCAGCCTTTCAGGTTATGTAGATATAGGACTCGTTTTACTGTGGATATAGATACTTGTCTACCTGTTTCCTCCATCATCTTAACAAGATCCTTTGCTGTTGTTCTGGGATTGATTTGCACTTTTCACACCAAACTACGTTCATCTCTAGGAGACAGAATGCATCGCCTTCCTGAGCGATATGATGACTGCGTGGTCCTATGGTGTTTATACTTGTGTAATATTGTTTGTACAGATGAACGTGGTACCTTCAGGCATTTGGAAATTGCTCCCAAGGATGAACCAGACTTGTGGAGGTCCACATTTTCTTTCTGAGGTCTTGGCTGATTTCTTTTGATTTTCCCATGATGTCAAGCAAAGAGGCACTGAGTTTGAAGGTAGGCCTTAAAATACATCCACTGGTACACCTCCAACTGACTCCAGTTAGTACACACAATACTATCCAAAATCCCGTAAAATCCATGATTCAAGGCGCAGAGTCGCCCAATCACCCACGCAAAACATAAACATAAAACAAACTTGAAAATGGATTATTAAAAACACAAGACCAGGTGTGAAGCTCAGAGTCAGCAGCTGGAGCCGCCCCCCCAGATTGCACTGTCAAATGACTGCTGATGGTAAAAGACAGCATGTCACTAATGCGGTTCATAGACATAAGGTTAAAAATTAAATCAATAAAATTCACACAAGTAGTGTCCAAAGGAAAAAGATTTCATGAAAACTAGACAAGAATCAGAAAATAAACTCTGTATATTTTGCCTTTTCTTTTCTCAATTTAACTCGTATGCCGCTAATCTGCAAATGCTTCAGCAATGTGAATGTGCAATAATTTTTCAAGTCAATAATGCATATTTGAACTGAAACTGAAAGAGAGAGAATGATGTACAGAGTTCACTTTTGTAAGCGTTTATTTACCTGCGAGTCTCTGAGCGGTTGTTTAGCTCCATACGATTGAAGGCGTCATTTTTTCTGTTCAAACGATCCCGTAGAAATGAGTGGAATATATGAGTGTCTAAAACCTACAAACACACACACAAATACACATACAGGTGCATAAGTTACAGAAGTTCATGTTGAGTGTAAAACTGCAGCCGAGTCCTTTAATATTTTACCTTCTTGTAAAACGCATGATTGTTCGCCTCTCTCGATCGGAGGAATTCCTCGCTGTTAAAAACACGATGCTCATAATTCAGGAATTCACACACTTCACTAGAGGAAAAAAAAGACAAATTATGAGCATTTATATTTAATATCAATCAAATAGAATAAAAACACCATCATTGTATGCAGACAAATTATTTATGACATTTTGTGTTGTGTTTTCAATTGAATTTGATTCTATCAAATGGTGGCAGAAAAGGTCACATTTTTAGTTGAAATGTTCACTTTTTTTGTAATTCTGTAATTCTAAGGCCAAAGAGAAGTTGGAAAAATGAACATTAAAAATACAATGCTAAAAATGTTGTAGATATGACATGGCCGAATCCAGACCTAAAGATGTTGACGATGAGCTCCATGGTGACGTTCAGGATCATAGTGTTGACTTTGTGCTGCCACCGTCTCCTGTGAGTGCGCAGCTCATTGAGATTAGTACATGTGCCGAGGTGACACAGATCCAGGTCGTAGTGAAGCTGAAGTTCCTTTGCTCTGTAGAAACATGCACAAAACCTGCTAACCACTGCGGGATGACAGAACTGATGATGCAACAACTCAAAAACTCCTCTGATTGAATTAAAAAATAAAGTATAATAATCTCACCACTGCAGATATGCATTTGTTTTGAACAACGCTGTTAGGAATTAATTAAACTGTTTCTTTTGGCTTTTTTTGTTTTGTTTGACTCTTAGTTTGCAGCATGACGATATTTTTAAAACCCCTAACCCAGGCGTTTTCTAACTTTGACCTTGTTTCCACCTGGTATTAAGATGCATTTTTAGTGATCCAATCACATGTGGTCAGCACTAAATACAGGTCTAAACGGGGTCTAAAACGTTTTGTGATCGGAAACCACATACGAATGTGTCCTAAAAAAAAAATTTGAGGTGTAAATGCTAATCTGTCCTCAATGCGTCCTGGCAGCAGTGAAGCGCCACCCCTCACCTATCAATCAACCGTTGTACTAAAACAAGAGTGTAAACTTTGCCGGATATGAAAAAACAGATATACTGTACACACAAGCATGAGAACTTCATGGATCATCTTCAGTGTGTCTGATATCAACATGCACAGACACTTATGAGAAGCAGACATCTGCAGCTCAGGTTAATGTAGGCAATTCACTAAATCATGCAGTAACACACTGACATAGTGATTGATGTATGTTGTCATGAAACAGGGTCCGTCTCCTCCAAATCCGATCACAAGTGGTCACCGGATATGCATTTAAGCGACTAGGTGCAAACAGTGATGTGTTTCGCCTGACCACATATGATCGGATCACCTGAGACACATCTGAATACCAGGTGGAAACGGGGTCTTTTTGATGCCAAGGACCCCCAAATATGACAATCACTTTGCGAGGGACCCCCTCCTAAACTATATAAAGGTCGCAATGTTTTTTTTTTTTATGTATTAAGAAGAGAAAATCTTAAGTGTGATATTTTGAAGACAATGTAAATAATTCGCTTTTATATTGTTGCTGTAGTAAAGCCAAAAGAAACTACTAAAATGTATTGACTAAATTAAAACCATCTGCTATGACCATTGATCAGAGGTATAGTCAAGACCAGACCCTCCAAGACTCAGACCCAGACCAATACCAGACCCCCTAAGACCCAGACCGAGACCTGTCGGTCCAAAAACCAGGCAGTACATTTTTATGAACCAAGAATATGAAATTTATATTTGAAGAATCTTCTTTAAAGTTAAAAATGCAAATTCTACCACAGCAGGCTCTGACATTTTCCAGACAGCTACATAGAAAAACAGTCCAGCTTCACAAGATGCCTTCGTAACCCAAATGCCTAGCTATATGAATAATACAACTAAAGTGAAGTGAATTGGTTAGACAGTCAAGATGATGTAGCTCCTAGTCTGTCCACCATAGTAGCATGGCATTGGTCTGATTTTCACTACATGTAAACCCATTCCTTTTATTCTCCCACCACAACACCCCCAGTGTCACAAAGCTGATAAAAGTGAAAAAAGTGTCATATATAGCTCTTTATTGCAGGCATCATTTTTAAAAAGAAGAGGAAAAAAAAAAAACCCTAAAGGAATGCTAATAGATTGTTAATGAAATAATACAATTTCAGTCTATCCAACAGGATCTTAATGGATACTTATCTGATTCCTTTAGGATTGGTTCATAATTATGAAATGTTTCTTCAAGATTTTTAGCATCATAAACAAACTCTCAAAACACAGATGGCTGCTTGACATGTTAATAATAAATGCCAAATTCATCTTTCCTAATCAAAAGTTAAATTAAGAGATGGAAACTTAATTGAAAAGTATTGTTGAAAAATGTAACTATTAAAACAACTCTGTGCTGATGTAAAACAGTTGCAATGATTGAAAGAATTCATTAACGGACTTCCTGAAACCATGGGTAACTGAGAATTGTGTTTCATATGCATTATTAATATAACAAAATAACAATGTTTATTTTTCAACATCACACACATCTGTTGAGCACATGAACACAAGGTGTTTAAGTCACTGGCTCAGAGCGCGCTCACAGACTGAGTTCTGCTGCAGCACTCTCACAAATTATCTCATTATAAACAACAAGGTGTAGAAAGAATGCAAATAAGATATTTATCATGCAGTGTAGACAGCTTCATTGATTATGATGGGAGTTTTGGCGAGAGCGCAGCACTCAGTCATTGAGTTCATTCATGCTGAACTGAAGTGATTGACAGCTTCAGTGATTATAAAGGGAGTGTTCTTTGCTCGCTTTCTGCATTTAAATCACAATTTTAATAACAGTTGCTTTTCATGCTGCTAAGAGGAACAATGTGAAGTTGACCAATTAATCACTGTCTTGATGTACTTACTGATGCACAGAACAGCAATGAACTAATTCATGAACACAGTTCTCAGCTTTTTCGGGATGTGGAGCTACAGTTGAAGTCAGAAGTTTACATACATCTTAGCCAAATACATTTAAACTCAGTTTTTCACAATTCTTGACATTTAATCATAGAAAACTTTCCCTGTCTTAGGTCAGTTAGGATCACTACTTTATTTTAAGAAAATGAAATGTCAGAATAATAGTAGAGAGAATGATTTATTTCAGCTTTTATTTCTTTCATCACATTCCCAGTGGGTCAGAAGTTTACAAACATTTTTTCAGTATTTTGTAGCATTGCCTTTAAATTATTTAACTTGGGTCAAATGTTTTGGGTATCCTTCCACAAGCTTCTCACAATAAGTTGCTGGAATTTTGTCCCATTCCTCCAGACAGAACTGGTGTAACTGAGTCAGGTTTGTAGACCTCCTTGTTCGCACACGCTTTTTCAGTTCTGCCCACAAATTTTCTATCGGACTGAAGTCAGGGCTTTGTGATGGACACTCCAATACCTTGATTTTGTTTTCCTTTAGCCATTTTGCCACAACTTTGGAGGTATGCTTGGGGTCATTGTCCATTTGGAAGACCCATTTGCGACTGAGCTTTAACTTCCTGGCTGATGTCTTGAGATGTTGCTTCAATATATCCACATAATTTTCCTTCCTCGTGATGCCATCTATTTTGTGAAGTGCACCAGTCCCTCCTGCAGCAAAGCACCCCCACAACATGATGCTGCCACCCCCATGCTTCACGGTTTGGATGGTGTTCTTCGGCTTGCAAGACTCTCCCTTTTTCCTCCAAACATAATGATGGTCATTATGGCCAAACAGTTAAATTTGTATTTCATCAGACCAGAGGACATTTCTCCAAAAAGTAAGATCTTTGTCCCCATGTGCACTTGCAGACTGTAATCTGGCTTTTTTATGGTGGTTTTGGAGCAGTGGCTTCTTCCTTGCCGAGCAGAATTTCAGGTTATGTTGATATAGGACTCATTTAGCTGTGGATATAGATACTTGTCTACCTGTTTCCTCCAGCATCTTCACAAGGTCCTTTGCTGTTGTTCTGGGATTGATTTCCACTTTTCGCACCACACTACATTCATCTCTAGGAGACAGAATGTGTCTCCTTCCTGAGTGGTATGATGGCTGCGTGGTCCCATGGTGTTTATGCTTGCGTACTATTGTTTGTACAGATAAACGTGGTAGCTTCAGGCATTTGGAAATTAATTTCCAAGGATGACTTGATGAGGTCCAAAAAAAAAAATTCTGAGATCTTGGCTGATTGCTTCTGATTTTCCCATGATGTCAAGCAAAGCGGCACTGAGTTTAAAGATAAGCCTTAAAATACATCCACAGGTACACCTCCAATTGACTCCAATTACCTATCAGAAGCTAATTACCAAAAGGCTTGACATCATTTTCTGGAATTTTCCAAGCTGCTTAAAGGCACAGTTAACTTAGTGAATATAAACTTCTGACCAACTGGAATTGTGATATAGTCAATTAAAAGTGAAACAATCAGTCTGTAAACAATTGCTGGAAAAATTACTCATGTCATGCATAAAGTAGATGTCCTAAACGACTTGCCAAAACTGTAGTTTGCTAATATGAAATCTGTGGAGTGGTTAAAAAACTTCTGACTTCAACCTGTACATAAATAATATGGCACGCAATACATTTATATTAATCAATATTATTAATAGCGATTACAATATCAAGGGAAATAATCTTCAATTATGGTTTTAGTCATAATCGTGCAGCCTGGCTCCTGCCAACAACTCATTAGAATACCGGCCACTCCCGCTTACAACTCCTGCAACGTAACAAGCTTATTGGGTCCTGCGGCTACTGCAAGTAAAGTCATGGCTTCTACACAGCAGTTATAACCATAAATCACTAATGATTGCTTTGTGTTTTTAGACCATAGTTCTTGCACTTACATTCATGCGATGAGCGAGACAAAGCTTGTCGAAGCATGCATGATGACACAGAGGCAGAAGTACTTGCAAATTCTCAGTAATGGTGAAGATGCCACACCAGTGGTTGAAATAATTATCACATTTAGTGCATTGGTAATACACCGCGGTCTTGACTAAGACCATAAGCTAAGACCCAGATCCAGACCAGGACTTTAAGTGTTGAGACCCAGACCAAGACCACAAGATCAAGACTTCAACTCTGCCACTGATATAAACCACCAATTTCAACCATTGTTTTTTCTTTTCAATATGAAAAAATTATGTTTTATTCATAATTAATTAGTTAATTAAATGTATTGTGTTGTATTAAGTTTATAATAACTTAAATGTAAAAGTAAAGCATGTCAATATTACTAAAGTAATTTACTAAACTAAAGCATGTCAAATATAATAATTCATAATATGGATGTTCTTTCACAGCATATAAAATGGGAGTTCTATTGTTTAGAACTACAAAATCAGAAGTGCAAAAATGTTTTAGAAGTGAAAAATAACCTTTTATATCTTTTTTTTATTAATCTTTTACTGTGGCTCTTTTATAATTTTGGCCATTCATCTGTTCAATCCACGTTCAATAGAAATTATTTATATTTAGAACAATAAAATAGCATTTGTGCCTCTCTATACTTTTTAAAGAATAATTCCTAAGCAAAAAAAAATGGTCTGATGAAAAAATAAGGCAAGTAAGTGGCAAAATATCAGCAACAGCCTATAGTTTTTTGTTAAAATTGGTATTGTATCAGCCAAAACTGTTGCTGTTGTAACTGCATATCGGTGCAATATTTAGCCTACTTTTTAGTACATTGACAGTGTATTTTTCCCCCTACCCAATAACTGAGTAACATTACATCTATAAACCTTAAGAAAAATATTTAGGTTAAGCTGAAATTGCAATAATAAACATCAAATTCTGTAAATATAATTTTTAACTTTTTTACATTTATGAACATTTTGTCACCTCTTCGCAGCCCCCCGAGGGTCCCCAGACCCCAGTTTGAAAACCCCTGCCCTAACTCTAATATATTAAACTTTTTGGCATGTAACTTCATCCCGAAGCAAGCAAGTAAAATTCATTTATCTCTACAATTCTGTTTGGTGGAGCTAATGGAGCAGAAATGACACATTTCACCATTAAATGCCATGAAAAGTGAAACAGGACTGTTTTCTCTCTTACCGGTATATAAACAAATCTTTAGCTGTAAGTGGGACCTCTGGAAGCTTCAGCGTATCTGAACTTGAAGACGACACAGTTCCTTGATCAATGTCTATAAGAACCAGATCTTCCATCTCCTGTGAAAAGACACAGTCATAAACCACGCAACAAGCCGGACATCGACAATGACAACTTCACAACTGATATTCGTTTAACGGCTCTGCAGATGAACCAACAAAAGCTTCAGTTGGAGTATTCTCCAGGTGACCCTAAAACATTCTCCACTGAATTTCTGCTAATGGACCAGCATGGCAATGTTGGAAGCTAGCTGACTAAGGCAGGCTTGCTGGTTAAGCTAGACACAATCACACCAACATCTAAAACCCAACAATGCTGCTCTTTTCAACTGGGATGTCACTTAAAAACATCTTCAATTACAATGGGCAACTAAAAAAATTAGGCTGTCCTCAAATTAGAACCATAGTCCAAAGTCGACGTCAGGAGTTTGGCTTGTTTAGTTGGTGTGAAAGCTGTTTTTTTCTAACTCCAATGTGCAGTATGTCGCAACTGAGCCATTTGAAAACAAGAGCCTTGGGTATGGTTCCTGTGGACTCCAGTATGGTTCGCAATTGTTATGAAAGCAATCTGGGCTAATTTGCAGAAGTGAACTGCCAATGATGATGTAAAATTTGTTGTAATCATCATTTGGGTTCCTCCCTTTGAATAATCCAGCGTGAATCAAACTCTGGTTTGGACCAAGCAATCTAACCAAGTGTGAAAACGTCCTAAAACTTCAAGATATGAAGTTTGTCCATACCTCGGCCACTTCTTCAAAGTGATAGGTGTGGCAACCCATCAGGTAGGCCGTCGGTGCCATGATGAAGTCCAGCATTTGGCGAGACAGGACGGGTACAAACGGATGCTGCCAGCACAATGGATGAATGAAGATCATGAAGCATTCGGCCACTAGTGTTAGCTTGGCCCAATCAGTGGACAGAAACACAATTCTCTGCTCCATCAAGATACTGCTGATGATCTGAGTGGAACACAAGGGGTGAAAAAGTTTCAACAAACAAACTGACTACAAACCTGTGCCTGTACGATTTCCAGATATGTACAACAGTGCACTGGCATCATAACAAATACAGGAGTGCTGGGAATGTCCAACTGACCTGCAGGATCTGTTTGGGTTTGAAACATAGGAAGGGAAGGTGAAGATTGAGGTCCACCACGGGCTGATCTGCTTCCACTCTGGCGGGAAGTTCAATCTGAAGGGGTTTAAGATTAAACACCTGCAAAAAGACAGTAAATACCGGCCACAAAGACCAACAATGAAGACAGCACATCATTCATTTCTACAGAAAGACAAACGGTACCTGATATGTGATCACTCTGGTAGCTAGCTATAAATATAGTATGTCAAAAGTTTAGCTAACTTAACTCTCTCAGCAAGATCCGTTTCTGACAGTAATTAACCTGAAAGAGAAAACTGACTGTAGAAGACAACAGTTTACGCTAATGCCTGCTATAGCAACCCTTGTGACAACACTAAGATGCAATGAGTTCTTGCACTGAAGTATGAATTGTGTTCAGACACATTTCAGAAAACAATGGCATGTGAAATCGACCTAACGAAGCTAGAAGCCTTTGCATTTATGTAACTGAGCACACTAAAGCCACATCCACAGTCATGCGTTTTCGTTTGAAAATGCATAAATTTCCACTCAAGGCCAAGGTATACATCAGTATTCCACATTCCATTTCATCTCGCACACAATACATGTGACCCAAAGTTCATCATCGACCCAGTTTCTCAACACGCGGACAGTCCTCATCTGATCGTGTCCTCAGTGCATGCCCATGCCATTGTCAAGTATCACAAAGTAGTCCAAATGCACGTGTCAAATGTGTATGTTTTCGCTCACAGTCAAAAGAGTATACTTTGAAACACTGAGCGCTTGACCGTGTGCGAGACGGAACGGCATGCGGAAAAACGAAGCATACCAAAGCCTTTATTTACACAGGGACATTTTCCAACAAAAATTGAGACCTTGCGAAACAACACTCTAAAAGGCTTTTGCACACAAAACTTGCTATGATTAACATTTTAAATTGAAACAATGGATTCCAATGAAGCCATTCACACCTGGAGTGAACAATCACAAGGCAAAAAAGTGAGTTATTTTTTTTTTTTAATACGGTGTGTCGATTTATTTTCTTCACTGGGCGATGAAATGCCCTGACCAATAAAATATGAGCTTTGGATCACGCGTTAGGAGCTGCTGCAGTTACAAAAACAAGCACAACTGAGTGGTGCTAAAGCACAGTAAGCCGTTTTGAAGGGAGTCGAGGAAATCTTGAACCAGCAGTGAGGATGTGCATTTTATTTGCATCAAATGCCTTAAGCATTTCATGATGGTGCCGTGGATGGCAGCCTTGTGTGGAGCTCTCCAATTCTTTTGTTGTTTTTGTATGTTTGTCCTGTGTTTAGTAATTTTTTCCCAATCAGTTTTACCCAGGATGAACTGCTGAACATTCGGCAGCACATGATTTTGACTATTCGAATGTTTTGCTGGACATTTAAGTCTGAGGCGCAGCTGTGTTGTTCAAGCGCGCAATGAGACGCAAGCGAGGGAAGCGAGCCGGCATGCTGGTCAAGCTCCATCAGCGCAACTTTCGAACAGCACCGCAGAGTATTCATCTAGCGAATCTCCTCTCTCTTCCTAACAAAACTGACGAACTACATCTCCTCACCCGTACAAACAATGCCTTTTCAAACTCTGCTGCCTTGCGCTTCAGAGAAACCTGGCTGAGTGAAGCCATTCCGGAGAGCGCATTACATCTGCCAGGCTTTCAGCTGTTCAGAGCGGATCGCATTGCGGAGTGTGACAAGGAAGCGGGAGAATCAAACTAAAAAGGTATCTTTATTTTCACTCACTCTTAATGGTTTTTTTTGTACACGTAAATGATGCCCACACACACACACACACACACGAGTGCAGGCTTTGCTCTCTCTCTCCCCTCTGGAGGTCTGGATCGCCCTGTGAATCACTCTCCACTCTCACTACAAACACAAAACAGCTGTTAGAGGTGATTTCCCACAGGTGCCAACCCTTACCGCACTCACTCTCTCGGCCTTGCTCTCCACAGACATCGCTCAGTCACGCCCCAACACAGAGTTAACGGGGAAAATGAGAGGTGGTGGAACATGCTTTTATATCAATGAAAGTTGTAGATGTAAAAACATTAAAGAAGATGTGCTGTCCTAATTTGGAAGCACTCATCAACCGTAAGCCTTTCTACTCGCCACAGGAGTTTTCCTCGTTTATTCTGGTGAGTGTTTACATTCCTCCACAAGCGTGTGTGTGATCACAGCGATGCAACAGCTGGCTGATCAGATCACAGACACGGAACAACAATATCCGGACTCACTTATTATTCTCAACAATTAACAGAGCCAACCTCACCTGCGAACTGATAAAAATACAGACAGCACTTTACTTGCCCCACCAGAGACAGAAATATACTGGATCACTGCTACACAACATTAAAGGATGCATATTGCTCTGTCCCTAGAGCAGTTTTGAGACTGTTCTGATCACTGTCTGGTTAATCTTCTTCTGACCTACAGGCAGAAACTTAAATCAGCTAAACCTGTAGTAAAGACTGTAAAAAGATGGACCAACAAAGCAGAGCTGGAACTACAAGCCTGTTTTGACTGCACTGATTGGAGTGTTTTTGAAGATGCAGACACCAATCTGGATGAGCTCACAGATACTGTGACATCACATATCAGTTTCTGTGAGGATATGTGCATTCCTACTAGGATTTATTTAACGTTCAACAATGACAAACCATAATGTGTATGTGCATTCTTATTGTTTTGTGAAAGTAAACTGTTATTTTTTTTAATGTTCTAATTAATTATGACCACTAGAGTGCGTGTTTGTGTCAGGTGGGGGGGATGTTCGGGGGAGGGGCTTAATGTATATCATTTGATTCTGTATTTTCTGTTATGTTTATTTATTTTGTGAATGGAATCAATACAAATTTTTAATAACAATGACAAACCATGGTTTACAGCAAAACACAGGCAGCTTCATCAGGCCAAAGAGGATGCTTACAGAAGTGTGGATAAAATCTTGTACAATCAGGCCAGAAACAAACTGACAAAAGAGATTAGAGTGACTAAAAGAAGCTACTCTGAGAAGCTGAAAAACAAGTTTTTAGCTAATGACCCTGCATCAGTGTGGAGAGGCCTGAAAGACATTACTAACTACAAGACATCATCCAGCAACACTGTAGGGAACTAACAACTGGCTGAAGACTTGAATGTGTTTTACTGTAGATTTGAAAAGCCCAGTTTCACACCCTACACCCGCTCTGACCTTCACGTCATACAAACACCAACACCTCCTGCAACCCCCCTCCTTCCCCTCCTGCTACTCAACCTGCACTTAAAATCTGTGAAATGCACTTGAGATCGTGTGCCGGGACTTACGGAAACAAAAGACAAGGAAAGCACAAGGCCCAGATGGTGTTTCACCCACTTGTCTAATTTCCTGTGCTGACCAGGTGACCCCCATCTTCACACAGATCTTCACCAGATCACTGGAGCAGTATGAAGTTCCCTGCTGCTTCAAATGCTCCACCATCATCCCTGTCCCAAAGAAACCCAAAATCACAGGACTTAATGACTAAGTACCAGTCACTCTGATGTCTGTGGTCATGAAGTCATTTGAGAGACTGGTGTTGGACCACCTGAAGGACATCACTGGACCCTTTCCGGATCTCCTTTAATTTGGTTATCGAGCAAACAGGTCTGTGGCTGATGCAGTCAACATGGGATTGCATCATATCCTGCAACATCTGGACAGACCAGGGACATATGCAAGGATCCTTTTTATGGACTTCAGTTCGGCTTTCAACACCATCATCCCAGCTATTCTTCAGACTAAATTAAACTAACTCTCTGTTCCCAACTCTATCTGTCAGTGGATCACCAGCTTTCTGACAGAGAGGCAGCAGTTAGTGAGACTGGAGAAATTCAATTCCAACATCCATATGATCAGCACTGGTATCCCTCAGGAATGTGTGTTCTCCCCACTACTCTTCCCCCTGTACACAAATTACTGCACAGCCAAGGACCCCTCTGTCAAGCTCCTGAAGTTAGCAGATGACACCACTGTCATCGGCCTCATCCAGGATGACGATGAGTCTGCATACAGAAGACAGGTTGAACATTTGGCTGTCTGGTGCATTCAAAACAACCTGGCGCTGAACATGCTCAAAAAAGTGGAGATGATTGTGGACTTTAGGAAGAACAGAAACACTGAACCCACTCACCATTCTGAACAGCACTGTGGCAGCAGTGGAGTCGTTCAGGATCCATGGCTCTACCATCTCATAGCACCTGAAGTGGGAGACCCACATTGACTCCATTGTGAAAAAGGCCCAGCAGAGGTTGTACTTCCATTGCCAGTTGAGGAAGTTCAACCTGCCACAGGCGCTGCTGATACAGGTCTACTCAGCAGTCACTGAGTCTGCCCTCTGCACTTCAGTAACTGTCTGGTTTGGTGCAGCTATGAAATCAGATATCAGAAGAATACAAAGGACAGTTCGGACAGCTGAGAGGATTATTGGTTGCCACCTGCCCTCCCTTCAAGGACCGTACACTTCCAGAGGAGGAAAAGGGCTGGAAAAATCACTCTGAACCCCACTGGCCCAGCCCACTACCTTCTGAACTGTTGCCTTCTGGCCGGCACTAGGGAGCACTGAGCACCAGAACAGTCAGGCACAAGAACAGTTTTTTCCCTCAGGATATCAATCTCATAAACAGTTAAAACTGCCTCA
This sequence comes from Myxocyprinus asiaticus, assembly GCF_019703515.2. Classification (NCBI taxonomy): domain Eukaryota; kingdom Metazoa; phylum Chordata; class Actinopteri; order Cypriniformes; family Catostomidae; genus Myxocyprinus; species Myxocyprinus asiaticus. The sequence goes on along the minus strand of NC_059373.1, from coordinate 2,725,091 downwards.
CTGAGCAATAATTATGTGCAATACACAGCTTAGTCTATTTATATTTATCCAACATATCCTACCTCTTCTGCAATTACATTCCCTTACACTATCTGTATATAACAGATTTGCATTTGTACATACGTATAAATAAATTTTTTGTCTTATTGTGTATTTCTATATATACTTATATATTCTATTAGCTTTTTATTTGTATTATCTCCGTCTTGTTTTTGTATTGTTTGTGCACTGGAAGCTTCTGTCACCAAGACCAGTTCCTTGTATGTGTAAGCATATTTGGCAATAAAGCTCATTCTCATTCTCTGAAAAAAAAAAAAATTCTTATATGTAAATGATCGCTTCGCATAATTGCATTGCCTCTGGTGTGAAAAGGCCTTAATACTGCATACTTTGGAAAATTATCAAATGAGAACGCATTAGTGTGAACACGGCCTTAATAAGGGTCTATTCAGGCGGAACGCATTCTTGCAGCAAAAAAGTTGTTGATGAAAAACCTGCTAAAGCAGCGGTTAAAGATGTTCATCTATGGCATGTTTACATAGAAAAACTATTGTAAAAACGGTGCGGATAGATGCAAAAAAGCATTTAGTTTAAATGGCGCCTTCACACTTCCCCAACAAATCAACATTTCAAACAATCTAAGGTCACATCCACATTAGCAGGTTTTCATTTGTAAATGCATTGATTTAATGGCTTGCTCAGCAACACCTGAGTGCAGTTTTCCAGACACTTTCGAATATGCTCTCCATAACCACACTTTGCAAACCAACAACCATTTGAAGTTGGTGTTTGTTGCCTTTACAGGGACAATATCCTAGAGTAATCTGGAATTAATGGTCATGTTAAAGGGTACAATGGTGATTGTTCATGGGTCACACCATGTTGGGTTCTAACTAGAGGAAGACCAATATAACGATACTGTAGTTGATTTTTGAAACTATCGTTATCATCGGAAATCTATGGCGATAGTTGACAATAGGTTTTTTTCATCATTACATCATTTCTTAATGATGTGGTGTGTTTTGGGTTTGTTTAAACTTAAGTCCCGTGTTATGCACCAAATAGTAATTTTTTTCTGGCTACTTTTGGGACTTTGGATGAAACTGCATCTGGGACTTTATTCATTTAGAACCCTTTGTCTATGCCTGTCATAGCAAGGTAAGAATAATATTTTTTCTATAGATCAATTTTAAAAACTCTTGGCCTTTCCCACCACCTCAGTTATCTATCGGTCTCTGCAAAATCCACTATCGGTCGACCTATAGTTCTAACCTACAACCTTTCAGGCCAGATCTCAATCCACTGTGGCACACTACACCACTACTACGATGATCAGAGTAGAAAGATACTTACCACATGCATTGGTCCGGGGGGAGGGATAGGCACCAGTGCCAGCTTGGCGGAGAATTCCTTCACCTGTTCTTCAAATTCAGATATGCGGCCGGTCTTCAACTGGAGCAAGACACTAAGATGTGCAGAGTGTGCAGAAGAGAGGTTACAACAACACTTCATTTAAAATGACATAAATAGGTATTTTCAAACAAAGTGGGGTCTTACCAGGACAGGCAGTCTCTGAGAGCGTTATAATACGGGTATTTGGAGATAACACATATGCTGTATGTTGTGTACAAACGCTGTGGTTTGAATGACTGATGGCTGTTTTGATGGATCACATTATCTTGGTACTGCAACAAAACAAAGAGCATGACAAATTAATTAGCACCAATATAAAAGGTATATTTTGGAAACACTTTTAAAAGGAAATTTCAAGAAATAGTTCATCATTCCATCACTATTGAATCCTGTCATTCCACACCAATACAACTTTCTTTCTTTTATGGAACACAAAAAGAAAATCTTAGGGCCCGTTCTCACCAAATGTGATTATCATCCAAACGTATGACAAACATTGAGTAAATGATAATTTAATTGACATTTTAGGTCAACCATTCCCAAATCGAGAGTTCATGGCAAATTTGCAAACTTGAGGCAAATTGTCCATCGTTGCGAAAGGTTTGCTCTAAATTCACCACTCCCGGTGAAGAGCTGCAAACTTCACAAAATCACAAGCTCATTAGCATGAGAAAATAATGAGTGGCAAATTTGCAGCTAGTTTGCCAGAACTTAAGGTTTTTTGTAAAAAAAAAAAAAAAAAAGCCAGATAAACAAAAGTAAAGGATGATACCCAACCTGAATGGACTTGCAGTACTGAGCCACCACACCGTGTGTTTGGTTCCCAAACACATCCGTAAAAACCAGGAAGTGATAAGAGTCTTCTTTGCTCTCATTGGTTATTCTCAAACCATCTGGCAAATGAAAAACCAGACATTATGTTAATATAGGTACAGAATGCACAGTTGAAGCACTTGCAAAAGCCCAGAGACTATTACCTGGAAAACAGAGCTGGGGTAGAGCTATGAGGTCGATGTTTTGAGGTACGCTGAGGTCGTCAGAGTAGGCAACTGCTGATTTGTTAGTTTTTGCGGAATCACCGGCGGTCGAAGTTGCTCGTTCTCTTTTCTTCTTAAAAGAGCGTCTCTTTTGGACTCTACTGAAGGCAGGAGCGTAAGCCTGTTCGAGACCATTACTGGAACTCTCCTTTGTAACGAACGGTGGTGCGTGAACCTGCAACACCTCCACATCCACTAGGGGGAGTTCTTTCTCTCTATCCTGTAGCCATGTTGAAACGAGAGGAACAAAGTTAGCATTTCGCCACTGAAACGTGTCATGAATGGGTTTGAAATGAACAATCGGAGATGTCGCACCAGGCTTAGTTCTTTCAGACAATCATTTGATACTCCAACAACAACACATGCCTCCAACAGACCAGATGGGCCATTGTCCGCCATCAGAACCAACTCGGATGAGATCTGGCCACCACAAACGATTCTTTGTGAATTAAGCCTTCAATCTTCAGCTCCATTGCTCTGGAATAATATTATGGTTCATCCACATCATGTTAGTCTGTTAAAGAGCATACAAAGACTTTAGTAGTGTTTGTTAAAGAAAGCATCGCTATTACTGTGGCTCATACTTGGAGGTTAGGGATTTGAACTTTAAGCTTTTGTAATAAAATTTGGCATGTAACTCGTGCCATTCCTTAAATCATGCAGCTTGTTGAGGAAAGGTGTGCCATCACTTTTATAAGTAATCTGATTCTTGACCAATGGACGATAAAATGAGTGAAAAATCCTATAGACTTACTTTTGAAGGAGAGACCTGAGTCATATTCAGAGACCAGAAAATAAAAGAGACTTGGAGTAGACTCTTTTGGGCCAGTAAGCAACCACCTAGAACGCCCTAGCAACCACATAGCTGTTACTACCTTGTTGCTAAGAAATAGCCTTCCCTTTGCATCTTATACTACAAGGACTGTTTGAAAACTAAAAGGTAAGTTTGCACTGTGTGTGGTATAGAATTCTTAGTCACCCATGTAACTGTAACTACAGTATATAAGACATGTGATGTCAACACTTGGCTGATGTTTCACTGGGTAAAGCAAAATGACACACCACAAACTGGAAGTGAACATTTGGGTTCCTAGTCTCCCATCACAGTGAATGGGTGAAATGACATTGAACAATGATGTTTGATCATTCATAAAAAAAGCTTAAAAACTTCAGGTGAAAAAAAAAAAAAAAAATCATCCAACCTTTAATGTCAAAATGAAATCAAAATGGACCCCATTTACTTTCTTATTACACATTACTGTTTGTATTCATACTCTTTTATCATAATATAATAAATCTGAAACAATTTTTCTTTTAGGATGACATCACAGAGCCTGTTATTTTCCGACCACCTGACACAGACACTTTTCAACTTTTTATGTTTAACTCTGAAATGTGTCACATTACAGAAGTAAATGGGTGAGAATGTTGGTTGATGTCAACTTTAAAGTGATAGTTCACACAAAAATGAAAATTCTCATCCTTTACTCATCCTCATTCCATCCCAGATGTGTATTACTTTCTTTCTTCTGCAGAACACAAATTATGATTTTTAGAAGGATATTTCAGCAATGTAGGTCCATACAATGCAAGTGAATGGGTGCCAAAATTTTGACGCTCCAAAAAGCACATAAAGGCATCATAAATATTAATCCGTATGACTCCAGTGTTAAATCCATGTCTTCAGAAGTGATATGATAGGTGTGGGTGAGAAACAGGTCAATATTTAAGTCTAAAAATTCTTCTCCCTACCCAGCAGGGGGTGATATGCATGAAGAATGTGAATCACCAAAAACACAAGTAGTAGTATGTGAATGTGGAGATTGACTGAGCAGGGAAGAGAACTTATAGTAAAAAAGGACTGAAATATTGATCTGTTTCTAACCCACATATATAATTTTGTTTCTGAAGACATGGATTAAACCACTGGATTACTTTTATGCTGATTTACGTGATTTTTGGAGCTTCAAAGTTTTGGCACCCATTCACTTGAATTGTATGAATCAAAATAGCTGAAATTTTATTCTAAAAATCATAATTTGTGTTCTGCAGAAGAAAAAGTCATACACATCTGGGATGGCACGAGGGTGAGTAAATTATGAGAGAATTTTCATTTTTGGGTAAACTATCCCTTTAAGAAAAACCTTCCCAGCCAAGATGTGTGTGTTCTTTGAAATAATGTTATGAGCCTCAGCAAACATTTCTTCTAACTAAATAGAAAAACAGCACAGAAAGTCATTAAAGGTCTGGACACATTTGACAGAATTTTTGATTTAAAGGCTTATGCTTAATTGCTTGAACACAGTTATGTAGACATACAGTAAATAAGTTCTGCCCAAGTATGAATTTCTTTACTAAACTAAAAATTTAACGTAAGAAAATTCCGGGTTCATCACCGATCCTCCACCAAATTTCACAGTGGGTGCGAGACACTGTGTATTTAAGGCCTCTCCAGGTCCCCGTCTAACCATGAGACGACCAGATGGAGGATCAGTGATGATCTGGGGTGCTTCAGCAAAGCTGGAATCGGGCAGATTCGTCTTTGTGAAGGACACATGAATCAAGCCACGTACAAGATTATCCTGGAAGAAAACTTGCTTCCTTCTGCTCTGACAATGCTCCCCAACTCTGAGGACTGGTTTTTCCAGCAGGACAATGCTCCATGCCACACAGCCAGGTCAATCAAGGTGTGGATGGAGGACCACCAGATCAAGACCCCGTCATGGCCAGCCCAATCTCCAGACCTGAACCCCATTGAAAACCTCTGGAATGTGATCAAGAGGAAGACGGATGGCCACAAGCCATCAAACAAAGCCGAGCTGCTTGAATTTTCGTGCCAGGAGTGGCATAAGTCACCCAACAGCAATGTGAGAGAATGGTAGAGAGCATGCCAAGACACATGAAAGCTGTGATTGAAAATCAGGGTTATTCCACCAAATACTGATATCTGAACTCTTCCTAAGTTAAAACATTAGTATTGTGTTATTTAAAAATTAATATGAACTTGTTTTCTTTGCATTATTCGAGGTCTGAAAACACTGCATCATTTGTTATTTTGACCAGTTGTCATTTTCTGCAAATAAATGCTCTTGATGTACTTACTGATACATATAGAACAGCAATGAACTAATTCATGAACACAGTTCTCAGCTTTTTCGGGATGTGGAGCTACAGTTGAAGTCAGAAGTTTACATACATCTTAGCCAAATACATTTAAACTCAGTTTTTCACAATTCCTGACATTTAATCATAGAAAACGTTACCTGTCTTAGGTCAGTTAGGATCACTACTTTATTTTAAGAATGTGAAATGTCAGAATAATAGTAGAGAGAATGATTTATTTCAGCTTTTATTTCTTTCATCACATTCCCAGTGGGTCAGAAGTTTACATACACTTTGTTAGTATTTGGTAGCATTGCCTTTAAATTATTTAACTTGGGTCAAATGTTTTGGGTATCCTTCCACAAGCTTCTCACAATAAGTTGCTGGAATTTTGTCCCATTCCTCCAGACAGAACTGGTGTAACTGAGTCAGGTTTGTAGGCCTCCTTGCTCACACATGCCTTTTCAGTTCTGCCCACAAACTTTCTATCGGATTGAGGTCAGGGCTTTGTGATGGCCACTCCAATACCTTGATTTTGTTGTCCTTTAGCCATTTTGCCACAACTTTGGAGGTATGCTTGGGATCATTGTTCATTTGGGAGACCCATTTGCAACAAAACTTTAACTTCCTGGCTGATGTCTTGAGATGTTGCTTCAATACATCCACATAATTTTCCTTCCTCGTGATGCCATCTATTTTGTGAAGTGCACCAGGCTTGCAAGCCTCACCCTTTTTCCTCCAAACATAATGATGATCATTATGGCCAAACAGTTACACTTTTATTTCATCAGACCAGAGGACATTTCTCCAAAAAGTAAGATCTTTGTCCCCATGTGCACTTGCAAACTGTAGTCTGGCTTTTTTATGGCAGTTTTGGAGCAGTAGCTTCTTCCTTGCTGAGCAGAATTTCAGGTTATGTCGATATAGGACTCGTTTTACTGTGGATATAGATACTTGTCTACCTGTTTCCTCCAGCATCTTCACAAGGTCCTTTACTGTTGTTCAGGGATTGATTTGTACTTTTCGCACCAAACTATGTTCATCTCTAGGAGACAGAATGTGTCTCCTTCTTGAGCAGTATGATGGCTGCGTGGTCCCATGGTGTTTATACTTGTGTACTATTGTTCGTACAGATGAACATGGTACTTTCAGGCATTTGGAAATTGCTCCCAAGGATGAACCAGACTTGTGGAGGTCCACAATCTTTTTTTCTGAGGTCTTGGCTGATTTCTTTTGATTTTCCCATTATAAGAGCAAATAGGCACTGAGTTTGAAGGTAGGCCTTAAAATACAACCACAGGTACACCTCCAATTCAGAACACCTCCTATCAGAAGCTAATTGGCTAATTGCCTAAAGGCTTGACATCATTTTCTGGAATTTTCCAAGCTGCTTAAAGGCACAGTTAACTTAGTGAATGTAAACTTCTGACCCACTGGAATTGTGATATAGTCAATTAAAAGTGAAACAATCTGTCTGTAAACAATTGTTGGAAAAATTACTCATGTCATGCACAAAGTAGATGTCCTAAACGACTTGCCAAAACTATAGTTTGCTAATATGAAATTTGTGGAGTGGTTAAAAAATGAGTTTTAATGAACTCAACCTAAGTGTATGTATATGTAAACTTCATGCACTATTTCACATATATTCTCACTTTCTACGGGATATGCTGACAGCCATAATGTATGCAATTTCTTAACCGAAACTAAAGTAAGAAACAACCAATTGCGCGACAGAAGTGCATTAAATCCATAAATTCATCCGTTACAGTGATTACACACATGCCTGTAAACATTATTGTCCAGTATATTCTTAACGTTGCACTAAAGTTACATTGTTGCATCGCAGGCGTGATCTTGTGTATAAAGATACAATGTAACAGTTAACAGACATGCAACGAACAGCAAAGCGTTCTAAACAAACCTTTAAGATCCGCTGCGGCTCAAGACGATACAATGTGACGGAAATTACCAATCCTGAGTTTAAAAGATGATCAAAAGTACAATAATACTGTTAATGTGAGTCACATCCAAAAAACGAGCACATGAAGGCGGGATGCAGATGCGTTCAAACCCGTCAAACTCTCTCTTTACTCAAGAACAGTCAGCAGAAGTGACTCTTGTCCAGCACTACCTGAGGCAAAATTACGCATCCTACTAATGGAAAGGCTTATCTCATGAATATTAATAATTCACTGCTGACGTAGCTTGGAAACCTTCCACTGCGTCCAGTCAGCTGACCTTATTAATATTAATAAGCCACGCCTTTGCCATAGTATGATTGGGGAATTCGCCCATATACAAACGACAGCCTTTTCAGCCAATCAGGTCGGCCTTGCAGGCAAACGTCACGGTATGTGATTAATATTCACACCCAAGCAGTCAGAGATGAATCCCAGCGCACCCAAAAAACATCAAACTCTGTCCAGATTGACCCGCGAACATTAAAAAGCACATTTGAATATAAATAGTCTGGAAGAATGAGTAACAATCGAAAGTAATTGACAAATAATATATTTTTGATTCAAAAGTGAAAGTACCCAAAGTTTAGTGAAGGTGAAGGTTTAGTGTCCATCACTGACCAGCTTTTAACCCTTATTGTACCATGGTATTCCCATGACAATATAGAACATAAATAACAATATTTTACAGAATTTGTTGGACCATGATAGTGTTTCAAAATCCTTGCAGTACCATGTAAGTACCAATGTTTGTGAATATAGCAGTAAAACAGTACCATAGTATAAAATACCACGATATTACATTCTGAATTCATGCATATTTGAACTTTTCTTTAATTTATAGACACTATAATGCACTTATCTTATTACACATGCAATATAACTAAATTTAGAAACCTTTTAGAAGACAATTAATTAAGCATTGAAAACTCTGTAACAGATTATTTTTTCATTACGGCACTTTATATGTATTCTCAATAATCAATACTTGAACACAGCTTGGTTTTTCCATTTTTACTGAATTGTTAAAAAAAAAAAAAGATTAATTCAATAAAAAAAATACAAATAATAATAATAATTATAGCCTGTATTTTTGTAGCTTCACAACATCAAGATGATAAAATTATAATTATTTAAAAAATAAAGTGACAATGTGTTTACACACTACAAACACACCAAAACACATATCCTGAAAGCATAAAACCAACATAAAAATACAACTGTTTAAGCCCAATGGGGAAACTCACAGAAAAACGCATAAGGCAGGAAAATGTTCCTAAAAATTGACCAGGAAAGATCAGGGAATTTAGTCCTCTTGACAGCAGTCCGCTGGGTTTTATAAGATGTGTCTTAAAGACAACAAAATACTGTGACACAAGTGTCAGCATAACGTTGTTTATAACCTCAACAAACTAACGTTTCAACCTGATCAGTTTAATTCGAGTAATGCTAACTCGTCACATCTGCATCTTTACAGACACAAACCGTAATCAAGTAAGTTTATAATGCAACAAACCTCTTGGCACATTAACAACCAAACAGACTTTGTTCATAAAACATGAGCACAACACATTTCTGTGTAAATTGTACGCAAGACCATTTGGACATAAATTGTCCCATTGAATAAAAAATGTAAAAAAACTCTACGTACGAATGTACTGATGAACGATTTACGCAAATGTGTTCTGCTCATGTTTCATGAATAAGGCATGTCACGTTTATCAACGCGAAACGTTTCCGTCGGGTTCCAGCGGTTCCGTCTTCAAGCCGTAACGGTTGCCGTGGCAACGTTACATTCGTCCGTCTGCAGACAAGGAGGATGCAGAACTCATGTCCTCTTCGTTTGCGCCGCACGTGTCCACCAAACAGATCAGACAGCTGGTGACGGGGAACGCGCGGACTTTACTGGACACCACCCATTTGTCCGTGTCTGTGTAATACTCCATGATGTGACCCAGACGCCCGACGCCCTGAAACCCGGCTAGCACGTAGATCACGGAGCCCACAGCCGCGCACTTCACCGTCACACCCCTCCACGGCATCGGCGACGCCATCTTCCACTCGTTACTGCCGATCTCGTAATATTCCACCGAGTCCAGCCCACCTGGACAGGAAACACAATTAGAGATTTGAGGTAGACCGATATATCGGTTTTACAGATTCATGGGCGCCGAAATTTGCTCTTTGGAACTATCGGCAAAAATCAATGCCAATAGTTTTTGTATTCCTCATCAATAAACCTGATGAAAAAGAAACATACAAAACTCACTATGTGGTGAATATACGTATATGCTATAAAAAGTTTAATTTAGTAAATACTTACATATAGAGCACAGTTACGGAGACAAGTCTCTGTCATATTAAAATAAGAGTCCGCGGTGTATTTCGGGCTTGTTAATGGTTAAAAGTCCAGTGGTTGACTTGACAAAGCAGTTATATACTGCCAACTCTTTTCTTTCTTTCTTTCTTTCTTTCTTTCTTTCTGTAACTCTTTTCTTTCTTTCTATCTGTAACTCTTTTCTTTCTTTCTTTCTGTAACTCTTTTCTTTCTTTCTTTCTATCTATTTATCTATCTATCTGTAACTTTTTCTTTCTTTCTTTCTATCAATCAATCAATCTATGTCTGAAACTTTTCTTTCTTTCTATCTATCTATCTGTCTGTCTGTCTGTAACTCTTTTCTTTCTTTCTATCTATTTATCTATCTGTAACTCTTTTTCTTTCTTTCTATCTGTAACTCTTTTCTTTCTTTCTATCTGTAACTCTTTTCTTTCTTTCTATCTATCTATCTATCTATCTATCTATAACTTTTCTTTCTTTCTTTCTATCAATCAATCAATGTCTGAAACTCTTCTTTCTTTCTATCTATCTATCTATCTATCTGTCTATCTGTAACTCTTTCTTTCTTTCTATCTATCTGTAACTCTTTTCTTTCTTTCTATCTATCTAGCTTCTGTCTGTCTGAAACTCTTTTCTTTCTTTCTTTCTTTCCATCAATCTACCTATCTATCTATCTATCTGTCTGTCTGTCTGAAACTCTTTTCTTTCTTTCTATCTATCTATATATCTGTCTGTCTGTAACTTTTTTCTTTCTATCTGTCTGTCTGAAACTCTTTTCTTTCTTTCTATCTATCGATCTATATATCTGTCTGTCTGTCTGTCTGTAACTCTTTTCTTTCTTTCTATATATCTATATATCTGTCTGTCTGTAACTCTTTTCTTTCTTTCTATATATCTATATATCTGTCTGTCTGTAACTCCTTTCTTTCTTTCTTTCTTTCTTTCTATCGATCTATATATCTGTCTGTCTGTCTGTAACTCCTTTCTTTCTTTCTTTCTATCTGTCTGTCTGAAACTCTTTTCTTTCTATCTATCATCTGTCTGTCTGTCTATCTGTCTGTCTGTCTGTCTGTCTAACTAGCTGTTTGTCTTGCAAACTTAGAACTTTTAAAAAAAGTTTAAACTTTTAGACTAGGCTTTGTCAAGTCAACATTAAAGTTTATATATTGACAAACTTTTATCTGGTTATTTTTGCAATTCTTTTTTGCTGCTGCTAGTGGCACAGAAATTACACCCTTCTGCTTTAATGCAAATACTGTCAGATTTTTTCTGATGGATTTCTGTATGATGTCAATGGAATTATACCTAATGTATTCTGTCCACCGACGGCATATATTCTTGAGTTTACGACCACCAGACCGTGATTCTTACGTGCTTCTCTCATTCCACAGAGAACTCGCCACCTGAAAACAGTCACAACACATACACAGATGTGCTTAGAGAGACACAAATTTCAGTCTGTTCCTCACACAAAGCTATCCTATGGCTTCAGAAGACTTGGAATATAGTGCACAATTCATATGGAATACTTTTATGATACTTTCATAGTCTTTGGAGCGTGACAGCCCCTAGTCACCATCTACTTTCATTGTATGGCAAAGAACAGCTTGGAAATTCTGCTAAACTCCTCCTTTTGTGTTTCATGGAAGAAAGAAAAGTCATATGGTTTTGGAACAACATGAGGTTGAGTAAATGTTGACAGAATTTTCATTTCTGAATGAACTATTCCTTTAATTCTCGCATTAACATTGTATAATTCATAAATAATTTGTTAAATTCTATTTTCTTCTAAGCTAAGGCGACCGAAATTTACGCTAACTACTAAGGCTCTATTGCTGTTTTGTGTCTTGTAAAACGAGACGTACTCTTCTGTGTTTGGGTCGTACACCTCGCAGTCGTTGAGGACTCTACCGGATACGTTGTTTCCCAGACTTCCTCCGCAGACGTAGATGAGCCCGTTGGTCTCTACTGAACCGTGACTGCAGCGCGGCATCAGCATGTTGGGTTTCGTCTGCCACGTCTCTGTACGCGTGTCATAACACTCAAACAGATTCAAAGCAGAGCTTCCTGCAAACACAGAGAGTGCAATAACTCAATGAACAAGGTCTTTATGAATGTTTATGCTTTATATCATGGTTATGATCGAGAAAGGAAAAATAAGGTGATTTTGACAATATGCCCTCTTGAATGCATGGAAAAATTCTAGTCTAGAGATTTCTTGAATCAGAGCTAAATAACTGGATAGTGTTTTAAACTGGAGTCCATGCACATGTCCATTCAGTTTTTTCAGTATGGAACAGACTGGGTGAGTGCTGATTAATTCATGTAATAAAGACTACATCCTTAAACGGTGCTTAGATTTCAAGTTCCTAACGGCACCAAACGGAATCGCAAAAATATGTTTCCAAACATACCACAGAGGCCATGCATTATTATATTGCATGTTTTGTATTGTTTTCTTGATATTCTTTACTTGTGATCATGATACAACAAAAGACATGTTGATAAAACAAGTCATCTTGAGTTTTTATTTATCTCAAGAAAGCAAGACCCCTAAATAACATTATCCTGACACACCCCGAAAGATTCACAATATACTTTTTATTGACAAAGCCTTAATATTTACAATAAATATTCCTTTTTTATTTGATCAAAAATATTACCATCCTGAAACAGCCTAAATATTTACATTAAATTTACTTTATTTAACTTAATTTTATTTTATTGTAGTAAATTCAGACCCTCCTGGCACAGCCTAAATATTTATAATAAATATACTTTTTTTATTATTATTATTATACCATCTTGAAACAGCATAAAAATTTACAAATAAAAATACTATTTTGTTTTATTTTATTTTATTAAATTAAAACCCTCCTGACACAGCCTAAATATTTACAATAAATATTCCTTTTTTATTTGATCAAAAAAATTACCATCCTGACAGCCTAAATACAGGTGCATCTCAATAAATTAGAATGTCGTGGAAAAGTTCATTTATTTCAGAAATTCAACTCAAATTGTGAAACTCGTGTATTAAATAAATTCAATGCACACAGACTGAAGTAGTTTAAGTCTTTGGTTCTTTTAATTGTGACAATTTTGGCTCACATTTAACAAAAACCCACCAATTCACTATCTCAAAAAATTAGAATACATCATAAGACCAATAAAAAAAACATTTTTAGTGAATTGTTGGCCTTCTGGAAAGTATGTTCATTTACTGTATATGTACTCAATACTTGGTAGGGGCTCCTTTTGCTTTAATTACTGCCTCAATTCGGCTTGGCATGGAGGTGATCAGTTTGTGGCACTGCTGAGGTGGTATGGAAGCCCAGGTTTCTTTGACAGTGGCCTTCAGCTCATCTGCATTTTTTGGTCTCTTGTTTCTCATTTTCCTCTTGACAATACCCCATAGATTCTCTATGGGGTTCAGGTCTGGTGAGTTTGCTGGCCAGTCAAGCACACCAACACCATGGTCATTTAACCAACTTTTGGTGCTTTTGGCAGTGTGGGCAGGTGCCAAATCCTGCTGGAAAATGAAATCAGCATCTTTAAAAAGCTGGTCAGCAGAAGGAAGCATGAAGTGCTCCAAAATTTCTTGGTAAACAGGTGCAGTGACTTTGGTTTTCAAAAAACACAATGGACCAACACCAGCAGATGACATTGCACCCCAAATCATCACAGACTGTGGAAACTTAACACTGGACTTCAAGCAACTTGGGCTATGAGCTTCTCCACCCTTCCTCCAGACTCTAGGACCTTGGTTTCCAAATGAAATACAAAACTTGCTCTCATCTGAAAAGAGGACTTTGGTCCACTGGGCAACAGTCCAGTTCTTCTTCTCCTTAGCCCAGGTAAGACGCCTCTGACGTTGTCTGTGGTTCAGGAGTGGCTTAACAAGAGGAATACGACAACTGTAGCCAAATTCCTTGACACGTCTGTGTGTGGTGGCTCTTGATGCCTTGACCCCAGCCTCAGTCCATTCCTTGTGAAGTTCACCCAAATTCTTGAATCGATTTTGCTTGACAATCATAAGGCTGCGGTTCTCTCGGTTGGTTGTACATCTTTTTCTTCCAAACTTTTTCCTTCCACTCAACTTTCTGTTAACATGCTTGGATACAGCACTCTGTGAACAGCCAGCTTCTTTGGCAATGAATGTTTGTGGCTTACCCTCCTTGTGAAGGGTGTCAATGATTGTCTTCTGGACAACTGTCAGATCAGCAGTCTTCCCCATGATTGTGTAGCCTAGTGAACCAAACTGAGAGACCATTTTGAAGGCTCAGGAAAACTTTGCAGGTGTTTTGAGTTGATTAGCTGATTGGCATGTCACCATATTCTAATTTTTTGAGATAGTGAATTGGTGGGTTTTTGTTAAATGTGAGCCAAAATCGTCACAATTAAAAGAACCAAAGACTTAAACTACTTCAGTCTGTGTGCATTGAATTTATTTAATACACGAGTTTCACAATTTGAGTTGAATTACTGAAATAAATGAACTTTTCCACGACATTCTAATTTATTGAGATGCACCTGTATATATAATAAATATACTTTTTATTTGATTTGATTAAATTAAGACCCTCCTGGCACAGCCTAAATATTTACAAATAAATATACTTTATTTAACTTAATTTTATTTTATTGTAGTAAATTCAGACCCTCCTGGCACAGCCTAAATATTTATAATAAATATACTTTTTTTTATTATTATTATACCATCTTGAAACAGCATAAAAATTTACAAATAAAAATACTTTTTTGTTTTATTTTATTTTATTAAATTAAAACCCTCCTAACACAGCCTAAATATTTACAATAAATAGACTTTTATTATTATTATTTTTTTATTATTATTATTAAAACCCTCCTGACACAGCCTAAATATTTACAATAAATATACTTTTATTATTATTATTATTATTATTTTTAAATTAAGACCCTCCTGGCACAGCCTAAATATTTATAGTAAATATACTTTTATTATTATTATTATTATTATTATTATTAAAACCCTCCTGACACAGCCTAAATATTTACAATAAATATACTTTTATTATTATTATTATTATTATTATTTTTAAATTAAGACCCTCCTGGCACAGCCTAAATATTTACAATAAATATACTTTTATTATTATTATTATTATTATTATTTTTAAATTAAGACCCTCCTGGCACAGCCTAAATATTTACAATAAATAGACTTTTATTATTATTATTATTATTATTATTATTATTTTTAAATTAAGACCCTCCTGGCACAGCCTAAATATTTACAATAAATAGACTTTTATTATTATTATTTTTTTATTATTATTATTAAAACCCTCCTGACACAGCCTAAATATTTACAATAAATATACTTTTATTATTATTATTATTATTATTATTTTTAAATTAAGACCCTCCTGGCACAGCCTAAATATTTACAATAAATATACTTTTATTATTATTATTATTATTATTATTATTATTATTATTATTATTTTTAAATTAAGACCCTCCTGGCACAGCCTAAATATTTACAATAAATAGACTTTTATTATTATTATTATTATTATTATTATTATTTTTAAATTAAGACCCTCCTGGCACAGCCTAAATATTTACAATAAATAGACTTTTATTATTATTATTATTATTATTATTTTTAAATTAAGACCCTCCTGACACAGCCTAAATATTTACAATAAATATACTTTTATTATTATTATTATTATTATTATTATTTTTAAATTAAGACCCTCCTGGCACAGCCTAAATATTTATACTAAATATACTTTTTAATTTGATTAAATTACTTCCATCCTGACACAGCCCAAATTCCTTTTCTGTTGTTGATGTTTTTAATAAGTGTATAAAATGAATCTCACTTCAAAGAGGTGGTCTACCAAGATAAATATGATAAATGATAAATATCCTAACAAAGAAATAAACTTTGATTTATTAGATGTTTTTTATTAGAGAGTTTCTTTGTAATGAATGACAGTGAACACTGCACGGGTCAGTAAAGATGTGTTTCTGCTCATGTGACTGAAGGGTCTGACCAATAGAAATAAGTTTCACTCAGCACAAACATTTGAGTCATTTCAAATTTTAAAGCAACCTCATCCGCTCTCTTTTTCCAGTGGAACATCTGTTTCCTGCACAAACTCACCCACTTCTGACCCTCCTGAGGTGTAGATCTTTCCTTTAGATGCACAGGCCGCCAGACTGTCCCGTGGGTTTGGGGGTCCGAGTTTCGAGTACCAGCTGTCCTTCACCACGTTATAGCAGTCCATGCGTTTAATGGGGAAGAGCTGAGAGCCGCCCAGGATGTACACAACATTGTCCCAGAACACAGACGTGGCGTCACGACGTTTCTCAAACGGACAGCGAATGTCTGTCCAACTGTAATCCTGAAACAAAACACACGACAATAACTCGACATCACAAGCCTAGAATTAGCACTGGCTCCCATACCTTTCCATGACATTCCCAGTCATTGTGATTACTAATTAATAATTAAAAAAAATCATTTTATATAGTTTGCAATCACATTTTAGAACAGTGCATAACTAGAAATGTTTATAACCATTATAGCATTTATTGACTTTGCATTATTTTCCGTAACTTTCCCAGGTCTGGAAATCATCATTTTAAAATTCCCTGATAGTCTTTCTATGACCTGAAAATCCTGTATCATCTTCCTGTCTCATTGACACGACAGATCTGTGATTTGCAGACAGTTTTATGGATAATTGTGATTATTCTCGGGAAAGCGCATACCTTTGGGTTAAAGTAACGGCAGGATTGCGGTTGTGAGCCTCCGAACAGAGCGATGCGGTAGTCGTGTTTCTTGCGGCGCGGTCGACTGCTCTCACCGAGCTCCTCGCGGTCTTCTGGAGACAATAAATGATATCGCATCCCACCTGACCACAAACACACAGAGACACATAATGAGCTCAGAGTAACTCACTGTACACACTGTCTCACCACATAAGAGCAATTTAAAGAACTTAATTGTGAAACTAAAGTTAACTGAAGTTAATTCAAGTTGTGTTAAGTAAGGCCACTAATTGGCTAATTGTCTAAAGGCTTGACATCATTTTCTGGAATTTTCCAAGCTGCTTAAAGGCACAGTTAACTTAGTGTATGTATACTTCTGACCCACTGGAATTGTGATATAGTCAATTAAAAGTGAAACAATCGGTCTGTAAGCAATTGTTGGAAAAATGACTCATGTCATGCACAAAGTAGATGTCCTAAACGAGCTGCCAAAACTATAGTTTGCTAATATGAAATCTGTGGAGTGGTTAAAAAATGAGTTTTAATGACTTCAACCTAAGTGTATGTAAACTTCTTACTTCAACTGGACCATTCTACTGAATTGGTTAAAATTCAGTTTTTTCCACCCCAAAATAAATAAAAAAATAATAAAATATATATATATATATATATATATATATATATATATATATATATATATATATATATATATATATATATATATATATGTCCCATATCTTAGGTCCACATTTCTAGTAAAAAAAAAAAAAAACAGTCCATTTTCAGATTATATTTTCATACTTTTTTGTAATGTTTTTTTTCTCTCCCGAAATTTTTCACTACCGAAAAAAAGAAGTACACCATAATAAAAAATAAATAAATGGATCTATTAAGAATGTATTCCACCTTGCCCCTAACCCCCAACCCAAAAGATAATTGCAATGAATTTTTCTAGAAAATGTTCACTTTTAAAATGTTCAAATTTAACAAATTTCAAAGTTTAATTTATAGCTAAAATAATAAATAGATAATAACATTTTTATCTATTTTAAAAGTAAAAAAAAGTTAAAATAAAACAAATAAAAAATAGGAAAAATGTATCTAAATACTAAACAAAAATAAAGTAACATTTAAAGTAAACATTAAAAAATTAATTAATTCAAATTTAAAGGAATATTCCGGGTTCAGTGGACTACTTGCACTGAGCCTCACGACGCACTTGCGCTTTGAAACAGTGTGGCCCGCTAGTTCCCAATAAATGTGCTTACATGCGCCGTAGCTGCCTAGTTCCCGAAAGCCACTTCAAATGAGTGTTCAGCGGTCTGAAGCAGACATTTAACCACAGATCAGCTCGAAACGCACATGACAAAGGGTGTCAGCACCAGCGGTGCTCTTTGAATTAAACAACGGCATGCTTCAGTCACTGATGTCCCATGTGTGAGTGAGGAGAGACGTGATGAACGCATGCATCACCCTGTCTTTATTAAATGTATGTTGTAATCTTTATTTTGTGTCACCGTTTCACTGATAAGTACTGTATATCGATAAATGTTGAAATGCAAATGCATAAGTAAGAGCTGCTAAAGATAATGAGTTGAAATAATATATATTTAGTGTGGTTAAATATATATTTTAGCACAGTTTATTTAATTTGATAATACAACTGCTTCATTCTGCTCTGAATGATGGTCAGAGTAAGATAACAGCTAATGCATTTAGAAATAAATACATCTGGGAAATTTATCCAAAGAAAAGTCATTTGCAATCATTGTATGGTGGAATTTATCACTGAATCTCAACTGGATGTTAATGAGACAGATAGACTGCTGCAGGTTATACTGTATATGTTTGATTATATTTGGAAAATAAATAATATATTGAGAGGCAAATTATAAAACTAAGACGTCACGTTAGCGCCTAAAATATGATTAATTGATTTAATCAACTGACAGCCCTAAAAAAAGATATAATCTGTCTTCAGTGAATAAATCTCTGCACATAGGCGCTCTGAACGCTGTAACCGGAAACACCGGAGCCGCACTACTTATAATGCGGAAGCAGTTGTGCAGGTAGTCAATACAAGTCGAGCTCAATCGACAGCACTTATGGGATAATATTGATTACCACACAAATTAATTTCGACCCGTCCCTCCTTTTCTAAAAAAAAAGAAAGAAGCAAATATCAAGGTTACAGTGAGGCACTTACAATAGAAGTCAATGGGGCCAATTTCTGGAGGATTTAAATCCAGAAGTGTGAAGCTTATAATTTTATAAAAGCACTTACATTAATTCTTCTGTTTAAACTCATGTATTATTTGAGCTGTAAAGTTGTTTAAATCATCATTTCTACAGTCATTTTAGGGTTTGATGACATCGTCACGGCAACGAAGTTGTACAATTGGTTATAACTTTACACAGATGCGGTTAGTAAGTGATTTTATCACAGTAAAATCATGTTTACACACATATTGTTTATGTCTTGTGTCTATACTTTTGAAACAGTGAGTATTTTAACGTTTATGGATTGGCCCCCATTGACTTCCATTGTGAGTGCCTCACTGGAACACAGATTTTTTTAAATTATTTTATCCCCTTTTCTCCCAATTTGGAATTCCCAGTTCCCACTACTTAGTAGGTCCTCGTGGTGGTGCGGTTACTCACCTCAATCCGGGTGGCGGAGGACAAGTCTCAGTTGCCTCCGCTTCTGAGACCGTCAATCCGCGCATCTTATCACGTGACTCGTTGTGCATGACACCGCGGAGACTCACAGCATGTGGAGGCTCATGCTACTCTCCACAATCCACACACAACTTACCACACGCCCCATTGAGAGCGAGAACCACTAATCGCGACCACGAGGAGATTACCCCATGTGACTCTACCCTCCCTAGCAACCGGGCTAATTTGATTACTTAGGAAATCTGGCTGGAGTCACTCAGCATGCTCTGGATTCGAACTCATGACTCCAGGGGTGATAGTCAGCGTCAATACTCACTGAGATACTCAGGCCCCCAGATTTGTGCTTTTTTAAAGAAAAGGAGGGACGAGTCAAAATGAATCTTTGTGGTAATCAACATTATGCCACAAATGCAGTCGATTGAGCTTAACTTGTACTGAATCTGGAATATTCCTTAAAAAAATAATTGAATTGTAAAATAAAAGACTCAACTCTCACGCCACAAATGAGCGTTCAGTTAGTAATAACTCACAGATGACCATTTTCAGGCACTCTGGATTATCCTGGATCAGCGGTTCGGCCTGGACCGTCTTGCTGAGGAAGTTTTTGGATACGAGAGGGAATCGAACTTTTCCCAGAATGTCAACAATGTACTGCTGCCGATTCAACACGTCGTACTTGAGCCACCGAACAGCTGCGTCATATATCTGTATGATTAACACACACACACAACTGTTAAACAAACCTGTCTGCTTCATTAACAAAAATAGAATTACCATGTTTTTTTTGTTTTACCATGGTATTCTTCGAAGTACCTTGGAGTTCCAGGTAAATAGCATGTAATCATTTATTCCTGCTGAAAAATGTCTGATTTAATCTGGTCTCCCAGCGTGACCAGGTAAAACGTATCCAAAACCCCCTTAAAACCAGCCAACAGATCAGCCTGATCAGGCTGGGAGACCATGTAAGACCAGTTTAGACTGGTTTAAGCTGGTTATTGTTTCTCACCTGGTCTTCGGCTCTGACGGTCAGTGTGTCTTGCTGCAGCAGGTGCGTCACCTGTTTAACATCCAGCTGTAGAAACTCATCCATTTTATAAACGTCAGTGAAGTGCTGATGAATGAAATCATCCGCCGCGATCTTCAGCTCGGGACAGTTCAGACATTCAGCCAATGCACTGATGCCTTACGATAAAAACAACCAATCACAACATTCCTCTAATGATTTATGCTGAATATCTGATACATACAGTACTTCAATAATCTGCACAATAGATTGGTGACCATACTGGTATTGATCAATATTATACAGTATTAGCATCTTTTTTTTGTATCGCATCAATATATATTTGTATCAATCTGATAAGGCTAAGGCTTTTATCCAATTAAACAGTAAATGAGTGAAACATTATATTAATGATATTTACACCGTGTTAGTATTAAATAAAATCACTGCATTGCAGTATTACTGAGAATCATAATTAAATGTGTTACCAATAAATTAAAAAATAAAATCTCTGTAAAAATAATCACAGTGAAAATGAAAATGTCACAATGCAATGCAAAAAAATTCAAAAAGATCCTTATATATATATATATAGTTGGAACAAAAATAATCCTTTTTAAGGATCTTTCTGAATTCTTTTGGCATTGCATTGTGACATTATTTTCATGACAATTAAGCCGACAATTGCAATTCAAAGTGCTTTACATAAAATGTAAAATAAATACATTTTAAATCAAATAAATAAAATAGAAAAATACATTTTAAAACCAGTTAAGAACAAAAGATAAGAATAAAAAGATTAAAAATGAATAAAACAGAAAAAGAATACAGAAATTAAATTATATAGTGCAATCAGTGAGTGCAGCACAGTGCTCAGTGAAAAAATGCACAGCTGCACAGATGTATTTTTAGTGCAATTAATTACATAAAAAACAGCATGTTAAACAAATTAACTAAATTAATCACGCCCCCTGATGCATACGTAAATTCCGTAATGAAGTACAGATTTTACTACCATATGAGCAATTCAAGTGAGCAATTTCAATTCATTGATTGTCAATTAAAAACAGCACAGATGGAACGCAAGAACGCATCTTGTGAGAACTGCACACACTGATGAACTCAATGCAAAACAGATTGCTGTAAACTGTAGGCTTGTCCAATGATATAAGAATAAAGCGAACAATATATTGAGTTCTTAAGATACTTTCTGTATTGTCTAATCAATGCTTTATTCATCTGCCACAATAATGCAATTTATTATATATTATAATTATATATTTATTATAGGCCCTACATAAGACAATTCAAAAGACTGAGAAGCCGACTGCAGGACAAATCGCATAAGTTCTCTTGTGTCTCACCCAGACAGTTGGTCGCGTCCACCTGCTCTTTCAGGAAGTCCACACACATCTTCTTCACAGGTTCAATCTGATATTGATTAGCAGCGTTCAGCAGAGACTGAACATTATTACTGTTCACTGAGATCCTGCAAGAACATAAAGAAAAATACATGTTTAAGAGATCCGTCTTCCCATATAAACACATGAACTCTTGATAAATGAAATGAGTGAATGAAGTTAATTCATAGCTCTACACTGAACTGTCTGAGGTACATGTATAAATTCTAGCAGTCAGTCAAATACAATCCCATCCACAGAAGTCCGATGAATCATTTTTATTGAGTAGCACTCTCTCTGTTTCGTCATGTCTTACCGTGCCGTGTAGACAAACTCAACCAGTAGTTCAATGATCTCAGGTTCTGCTCCTCCGAGCTCGACCTCATGATTCGTGGCTTCCATCATGCTCGCTGCAGAACATGCAAAACTATCATTACATTCCTTTCTGTCTCCTGCATAATATGTGATTGTATTTATGTCGTGCATGCGTGTTTAAATGCATCACAGACTGCCTCTCACATGTGAACATGAGATTGAAGAAGTGGCTTGCGGCGGCCAGCACCACTCTATGCGCCAGGATGTGTTTCCCCTCCACCACCAGTATGACATCACAGAGGATCCCCTGTGAACACAGGTCAAAGGTCACACAGTGTGGAGGTGAAATGGGTTTCTATCACAAACTCGATAATAAATGCACAAGACAATTAATATGACATCACCTGGAATATGCATCATTTCAAGTGATAATACATCAGTCATATATCAGAACCTATGATGTACTGTACATGCCAGACACTGATTATCGAATGCATATCTCAAATATCTCAGATTATATGATGTATATATGTGAGACAATTTACCTTTTATGATGCATATGTCAGATTTTATAAATAATTTGTCCGATTATATTATGCACATCTTTAATATCTCATGATATGATATACGTCTCAGATTATATAATGCATATGCCAGATTACATGATGCATATCTCAAATATCTCAGATTACATGATGCATATCTCAAATTACATGATGCATATCTCAAATATCTTAGATTACATGATGCATATCTCAAATATCTCAGATTACATGATGCATATCTCAAATATCTCAGATTACATGATGCATATCTCAAATATCTCAGATTACATGATGAATATCTCAAATATCTCAGATTACATGATGCATATCTCAAATATCTGATTACATGATGCATATCTCAAATATCTCAGATTACATGATGCATATCTCAAATTACATGATGCATATCTCGAATATCTTAGATTACATGATGCATATCTCAAATATCTCAGATTACATGATGCATATCTCAAATATCTGATTACATGATGCATATCTCAAATATCTCAGATTACATGATGCATATCTCAAATTACATGATGCATATCTCAAATATCTCAGATTACATGATGCATATCTCAAATTACATGATGC
This sequence comes from Myxocyprinus asiaticus, assembly GCF_019703515.2. Classification (NCBI taxonomy): domain Eukaryota; kingdom Metazoa; phylum Chordata; class Actinopteri; order Cypriniformes; family Catostomidae; genus Myxocyprinus; species Myxocyprinus asiaticus. The sequence continues at coordinate 2,701,933 of NC_059373.1, read as the reverse complement.
ATATCTCAAATATCTCAGATTACATGATGCATATCTCAAATATCTCAGATTACATGATGCATATCTCAAATATCTGATTACATGATGAATATCTCAAATATCTCAGATTACATGATGCATATCTCAAATATCTGATTACATGATGCATATCTCAAATATCTCAGATTACATGATGCATATCTCAAATTACATGATGCATATCTCGAATATCTTAGATTACATGATGCATATCTCAAATATCTCAGATTACATGATGCATATCTCAAATATCTGATTACATGATGCATATCTCAAATATCTCAGATTACATGATGCATATCTCAAATTACATGATGCATATCTCAAATATCTCAGATTACATGATGCATATCTCAAATTACATGATGCATATCTCAAATATCTCAGATTACATGATGCATATCTCAAATATCTCAGATTATATTATGCATATGTCTGACAAATCAGATTGCATGATGCATATACCACACATCTCAGAATATAAAATGCATATTTCAGATTATGTCTCAAATATTTACGTTTACATGATGCATATGGTAGATATGTCAGATTATATGATGCAAACGTCAGATTACGTGATGAATATTTCAAATATCTCATATTGTATAATGCATATGTCAGATGTTTTAGATATATATATGATGTATATGTTAGACGATTCAGATGTTATGATGCATATGTCAGATTATATGATACATATCTCAGATTACATACACGTCTCAGATTATATGATGCATCTCTCAAATATCTCTGATTTTACTATGCACATGCCAGATTACATAATGCATATTCAGATATATCAGATTATATGATGCATATCTCAAATATCTCAGATTATATGATGCATCTTTTCAAGATCTCATATTTTATGATGCACAAGCCAGACATGTCAGATTATATGATGCATATGTCCGTCAAATCAGATTACATAAAATGTAGATGATGCATGTCACAAATATCTCTTATTTTACAATGGATATGCCAGTCATCTCAGATTAAATGATGGATATGTCAGATATATCAGATTATACGATGCATATCTCAAATATCTTTGATTATAGAATGCACACATCAGACTATATGATGCAGATCCCAAATATCTACGTTTAAATGATGCATATCTAAAATATGTCAGACATGCCAGATATCTCTGAATATATTATGCATATGTCAGATTTTATGATGCATACACCACATATCTCAAACTATACAGATTATGTGACGGACACGCCAGACTTTACAGGTTATATGATGCATATGACAGATGATATTTACCTGTTTCCTCAAGTTATTCATAACACCCATGATATTGGACAATAATCTGAACTCCTCTTTAGATGCAATCTTCTTCTCGTTTTTCTTTTTGGGTCCTACTGTCTTCTCGCATGATGTTGAGGCCATACTGATCATCATTTATCACGCATATGATGAGAGAGTTTATTAAATTAAGACAGTGAGCTGATCTGTGTAGCTTTGGAGATAAATCCGAGTGATGTGAACCGAGCAACAAAACAGCAGGATTCACTACTTCCGCCTACTGAATGAGTGTCAAAATAAAAGTCCCACTTTTAAAAAAAAAAAAAAAAAAAAAAGATGTTGTGTTTTTTATGATCTCCAGAAGAAGAATAAATCTTTCGATTCTTTATCTATTGTAAGTATACTTACTTCTATAGCTTTTGGGAAATTTTAATTTAATGAAGAGATGCTCTGTGGGGCTATGAAGGCAGATTTTAGTGACCAGAATGATGTGAAATAAGCAATGCTAAATTAGGATTTCACTGTAGAAGCCTGCTGAAAGGGTTTGTTCAAATACAAGTCAAACAGAAAATAGATGCATTTCTACCATGTAAAAATATAATATAATATAATAATATATGTAGATACATGAAGCTGTGATTTATTTGATTCCTTAGATGTCAGTGTCGAAACAAGTTATTCTAATGAGAGTGCATCCACTCACCTGAAAATGTAATAAACAAAATTCAAACACTGCAAGAACAAACAGTCACTTTTTAATTAATAATTTATTCGTATGTATTTGCAATCAGCAACTTTTTATAATGTTTTCCTCTTTCTTCCCTCTTGCACGGGTGTCTTGTCTTGGTGTGCATGTGTGTAGTGATTTGATCATTAAAGGTGAAATTGTCATGTCCAGTCAGGCCCAATTACAGCAGATAGAAAGATAAAATCCAGTAGTTCTCAGGTTTAATACCTGGGGTGTAGACGGCTACAGCATGCACATTTATCCTTTGACTCCATAAGGAGAGTTTTACACAAAAGAAGACATGCCAGGCGCTTTTCTGTGTTTAATGAGGTGGAGAAGACTGTCCTGGCATTGGCTCTTAACAACACAACCTCTCTGAGGTCTGCTTGTTACGGCGACCAAAGGAACCAGAACGCTTCTTCCCTGCTTCATTTCAGAAAGCTTTAATTTGAACAAGCCGCTGTCAGATGTCTGAGTGGTGATTATATGGATATGGAATTGATGGATATTAACATACAAATGGAAAGAGATTCACAAATCGAAAGTTGGTTCACAAATAAATTGAATGAAATCGACAAATATTTGTTAGGTGTTTCACAAAAATAAAGTGAATTCACAAATAGATTTGCAAATAAAAAAATTATTTACAAATATATTTTTTAACTCACGAGCACAACTCTGTCCAGCATTCATTTGTGGTGACACATTTCAGTCAAGAAACTTGGTTAAAATGAAAATAGCAGACTCATACAGCCAGCCAGGTTAGCTATAAAGCTAATGATTAGGACACTCTACAAATGGGCAATTTTCATCTGTCGACATTTAACAAGACACTTACACATGTTTATAACTGAGAGAAAATGATATGAACTTTAAATCACGATGGCGTCCGTTTCTTTAAAAGTTTGTGGTCTTGGAGTTTATCTGTATGTGCTTGATTCCATGCTCATGAGAGCGCTGTGACTCTGGCCCCGCCCTGATAGTAAAACGAAGCGTGATTGGTTGAAGATAGAAAGTGCTACGATTGGTCCGAGTAATGTGGCCGTTATCTGATTGGCTTGAGTAGACGATGAGTGGAGTCCACTTATTTGTAGATTAGTGTGCATGTCTTGATGCTAGATTTGTTTCAAAATCAACAAATGCGTGCAGCGATCCGCAAATGCACAGGAAGCAATCCCCAAATAAATGCGCATGATTCACAAATGAATGCTGAACAGAGTTGTGCTCATGAGTTAAAAAATATATTTGTAAATAATTTTTTTATTTGCAAATCTCATTTTTGTGAAACTCCTAACATATATTTGTAAATCTCATTCTTTTTATTTGTGAATTAATTTCATGTTTGTGAAACTCCTTACATTTATTTGTCGATCTCATTCAATTTATTTGTGAACCAACTTTCTATTTGTATGTTAATATGCAACAATGAAGCCTCAACATGTCTGAGCATTGTACTTGCTGCCTGGTCACCTGGAGTGTTTATATATAATGTGTGTGTGTGTGTGTGTGTGTGTGTGTGTGTATATATATATATATATATATATGTATGTATGTATATGTATATGCACATATATACTATAGGTAGATAGATATGAATATATATAGATAAATATACAGTATATACATATACATATATATATATATATATATATATATATATATATATATATATATATATATATATATATATATACATACATACATACATATACATACATACATACATACACACTGTAAATATAAAGAAACATATGTATACCCAACCGTATATATCTCAACAGTGTCCCTAAAAATCTACTGGTTAAATAAGTAATTACAAAAGCTGTACTTAAATATATACATTTCATTGCATTAAATTAAATATTATTATAGTAGGTGTCATCTGCAATCACTTGCTGCTAGAGCTTTTTTCAGAAATAACTTCACTCTTCTAAATCACTTTTGCAATGACTTTAAAGCAACTGATGTCAAGGTGTTTTTGACTGGAAGTCAGCCATGTGACCTTCATCTGGCATTTAAATCTGAAAGGAAGACATTAAAAGAAAATACACATTTAAAGGAAGCAAAAATGGTTCATAACATCAAAGGTTTTATAAAGCACATACTGTACATTCAAGTGAATTTTCTTACCTTCTGCTTTTTGTCCCTTTAAATGATGCAAATGTATTCAGATTAAATCCAATCTACTGTAAAAACATTTGCACCTTTTGACAGCCAAATACTGTGTGTCGATATTCAATGGATCACATGCTCTCTCAAAAAAGCATAGTAGAGAGAGACTAAGCAATTCAAACTACTTCTCATTGTATTTTTGGATATTGAAGAGGAAAGCGTAAAGCACAAATATATTTTCACACACTCATGGTAGTGTGTTAACCATCTGTGTAGAATCTGTCTGTGCAGTTTTTTTCAGCAGCTCGAGTAGAAAAGCACTTTGAACTTGAGGTTGTGAAAAACGGGCAATCATCCTATTGATTACCAACTGTGGGAGTTTGTGACGAGGAGGAGGGTGTGGCCGGGCCATAACGATGGATGCCCGGCACTGAAGCAGCCCAATCAGCCGGGAGAGGGATAAAGAGGAGCCGGAGATGCCAGTTCGAGAGAGAGAGAGAGAGACGCAAGCAGCAGTCTTGTGTGTGTGTGTGTGTGTTTTGTGTTATGCTGGAAAGCAGTTTTATGTTGTGTTTTGTTCATTTGTTTATTAAAAGTTTACATTGACTGCTCAGCCAGTTCCTGCCTCCTCCTTGCCCATCGTGTGAATCCGTTACATTGGTGCTGAAACCCAGGAAGGAGGAGGAATGCGCTGTCAGAGAGCCCATACCGCTGATGGAGGGTCGCGACGCCGAGGCGGAGGAGCCCGCTGCCATCCGCCAGGAGACGAAGGAGCCGCTGCCATCCGCCAGGAAGCGGAGGAGCCGCTGCCGTCCACCAGAGGGTGGAGGAGCCGCTGACATCTGCCGGGAGGCGGAGGAGCTCGCTGCCGTCCACCAGGAGGCAAGGTCCAGTGCCATCGTCAGGCGTTGCAGAGGGCCGCTACACAGCTGGCTGAGGACCAGTCGACAGCGTGTTCGGGGACCGGCAAGACAGTTTTTATCTCTCTCTCTCCTCTCTCTCACCTGCTTGCCCTTACCCTCTCCCCTTGTCCTACTCACATTCCCAGGAGGCGGGGAAGACCGGCAGTTTTATGTTGTGTTTTGTTCATTTGTTTATTAAAAGTTTACGTTGACTGCTTAGCCGGTTCCCACCTCCTCATTGCCCATCATGTGAATCCGTTAAATTCACCCCCCTAAACCCTGCTCCCATCCGGGTTACGGCACCACTGTGTCCTGCTCGACCGGCTCTGAGCAGGATTCAAACTGGCATCTCCGGCTCCTCTTTATCCCTCTCCCGGCTGATTGGGCTGTTTCAGCACCGGGTATCCATCGTTACGGCCCGGCCACATCCTCCTCCTCGTCACAGAGTTTTTGTTGTAATCTTCACTTTAAATGGTTTTATCCTCGATTCCCATCAGGCAGTGACTCATTCCTCTAAAATCTCTGTTTTATCATGTTTAAGAGTGTGGATGTAAAGGGCCAAATCCTAAAGGGGTTTGACACATCCCTGTAGAACCCCAGAGAATATTCCAGAGGCCAGAAGAGTGCTGGAAAACCCTGATACCAGATCCTTTAATTTTGACTCAAACACACGCAAGCGTCCTTTGAATGACACTTCAAAAGAGAGTGAAATATGTAATGATTTGTCCAAACAGACAGACAGATGGACGGATGGATAGACAGATAGAAAAGAGTGACAGACAGACAGACAGAAAAGACTGACAGACAGACAGACAGATAGATAATCGTATGATATGTTATGAGATATTATAATATAAAATATATTATTCTAAAAAAAATCATCATGCCTGTAAAGCTCCACAAAACTCATTTGACAATCTTGAAGCCCCTCTGCTTTTGTCTAATGGATGAGAAGCATCTAGTCTTGGCGCTCTACCCTTCTATAAAATAATTAAGCAAATACAGAGTCTAAAAAGAGACACGAGGCCAATTCCGCCCTCAATGAGGCATGCAGACCTCCGTCTGCAGAAATTAATTACCACAAGACTTCTTCCATTGTTGGAAAGCAAAGGGGCGCGTTATTGTGCTTGTGAAAGGCGGTCTGGGAATCGCTGTGTGCTGGATGTTATTTCTGTGTTTTCCACACATCACATCGCCGGCGTGCCACAGCCATCAGTGTTCTCTGTGCCAGCTTGTGTGACTGCAAATCTGTGAAAGCCTCTCGCTAACAAGCTGCCCGGATCCCACATGAAAGCAAACACGGGAATCGCTCCACAAACTACAGCCACACCATTTACATATCTCCATTTCCAAAAGAGACCCCAAAGTCTTCTTCCCGCCTTTTGATGAAGGGAAACCATAAGAAATAAAAAGTGAATTTCATCCAGAAGCAGAATGATGCAACTGCACATGGTCGAGATTTTGGTGATGAATGCAAGACTGTGGTGGACCTTTTGCAGTTAATGTGGCACACCTCCTGGAAGAAAACAGCGCTGACCCTCAGGGGAAAACGTAATTGAAAGTTGAACATAAAATCCAAACTTTCTTGATACGTTACTAGCCAAATAGCTGTTTTGAAATATGTAATAGCTCAGAGATGCTCTTTCATTGCTCAGGAGCTTAATAAAGTTATTAATTATTCCCCCTAATTCAATGAAGTATCAACCTTGTCTCAGATGATTCTCCTTAAATCCTTATGGAAAACAAAATAGATACAAATTAGTCAATTCTTGAAATACAGTAAGAGTATAGAGCTATAAAACAATTGTGAATTGTATAGCTCAGATAATTTACTCTTGGGAGAACTGAATGAAAACTGAGTTCATATTGAGATCTCAGACTTTGGTATCTTGGCAAATCTAATATAATCAAATGATAATCAACAGATTATTTGATAATCAATATACAGTAGTTGTTAGTTACAGCACTATATAATAAACGTATACTCATATTTTGCTAGTCAAATTATGCCGTAACCTGGTCTCGAAACACATTACAATTCCTATATTTCTGTCTCTTTGCACGTATGGTGGCAGTTTCCTGTTGAAATGAACAGTAGACGCGCTACTACAACAATGACTTTAATTCATTTACACACAAATCATGAGTAAAAGAGCAGATTATCAGTTCATAAACACTTACTACTTTTCGCCCTGATGCTCACACAACGCTATCTTATGACATCTAAACAATTTTACTATAGCGCATGACTCATTTTAACACTTGCATTACATAACTAACTACATTTACAAGCTTGTTCGAGTGTGATCAAATTGCGCGGTAGCTCAACTGATAGAGCGTTGCACTTGCGACGTAAAGGAGCGGGGTATGAGTCCTGAAGAGGACACGAGCCCACACGTGAACCCAAAGTGTCATAGAAGCAGCACAAAATCACGTAGTTGTGTTTTTCATCTCACATTTGCTTTTTCTGACACTCGGTTAGGTTTAGGTTGAATGTTAAGGGTAGGGAGGTTTTGTTGATTTAGAACTCGACAGAACATTAACCTTAAAAGCCTCATCTGTTTTGGAGAATATTTAACTCGCTTTTAGCGCCACACAGTGGACAGTCATATTTTTCAGTGCGTAATTTTCACTGGATCAAGCTGAAACTATAGGTAGACATTGTCACATTTTGGAAACATGCACAGACAGAGTTTTCTCACTTGGATGTTTACACCTCTACAAGACTATAAATGAGAAACAGAGAGTGAGAAACAGGAAATGTGGAGAGAATGGCAGAAACCAGGCAGAATGTGCCAAACTGCATATTTGCTTGCTATAAACACACACACTGAGGCCTGCTGGGTTTGAGTAAACATGAGGACGCCAAACACTTTCCAACACACCAACACTTCCATTGAGAGCAGAGAGGAATTAGACACATTCACTGATGGAGCTGAACTGCTTAAAGAGATCAAACACAATTCATCTGATTGCACAACTGAGAAACTGAATCAAATGAACCGGCTGACTTTAACCTCACTGAAAACATAGGTTATATTTGTAGTACAGCGCACAGCCATCTTGGTTCCATAAGTATTGTTCCTATTCATTATTTCCATAGGGATTTCATAAAATCATAAGAGATGTAAGCCATGACCCAAATTAGCTCCAAGTTAAATCACATCATTACAAACTTTGAGTTGAAGCAAAAAAGTATTTGAAAATCAGACAAAAAAGACAAAGGTACATGACTGTGAACTTAACGCCTTTAATGAACTACAATCCCATGAAGCATTGCAAATAACGTAATCGAATTAAATGTAATTTTTTTTTAAAAGTTTACAGAGAGTGTAGGGAGAGAGACTCGATTGCATCATGGGAGTAGGCAGTCGCTGCAGAGCTCTTTTGATGCACTTTGTTTGCCGCGATTCTCTGATAGGCGGATCTCTTTTCAGGATCATGGGTAGTGTAGTTTTTAACCAGGAATTACGCTACAAACACGATTTTGGAAATAACACAGACTGATAGCTTCAGCAGAAGAATATACCATCCATTAACAACCTCAGAGCTCACGGTAGGTCTGTCTTTAAATATGTTATCGCTAAAACAATCAATTCCCCTATGGAGAAAATGAATGCAATTTTTACTTCTGGAACCAGACTGTTGCGCACTATTAAATGCTATACTGCACTCATGTCAGCCATTATTGTCTAATAAACTCTCTAACGTCTAATAAAAAAAATAATCAAATACATGATCATTTAAAATAATGAAAATAATGATAATGAACAACAAAAAAAACCTAAAAACAAAATTGAGAACCTTCTGTATAAGTTCCTACGAGGTTGTCACACAAAAACCTCACTGCAACGTTCTGGGAATGTTATTTTATGTTCATAAGAAATAAAGCCCAAATAGAACGTTCCTAGAATGTTAGGAATATTTCCAAAAAACAACCAAAGGGGAACCATATGCTAACGCTAGGGGAATGTTCTGTGTTTGCTCTCCTATGTGTGCATGTGTCTGGTCTGTTAACACACTCCAGCAGCTCCATCAAAATGCTTCAAACGTTCCCTCACATTATACAGCCCGTCAAGCTTCTCAAGATCACTAATTGCAGAAATCACTTCAAAATTGTGAGACAGAGTGTTTTAGCATTCAGAAGGCACAAGAGATTTTTAAGTAATTTTCAGCCACTTGTTTCATGGTTTCTCGTGTTTTAAAACACACCAGCGTGCTACCAGGAAGACTAACACAACCTCCGTTTCATATTTAGCTGTTTTAGTGTTAAAAATACATTGCAACAACACTCACTAACAACTATATGTTCAGTCTCGAAGGCTACCAGGGACTAAAAATGGTTCAAGGAACCAAAAACAAATGACATTTTTTGCAGAATGTAAATGAAAACCGGATTTTTTTTTAAAATGCTGGTAACCCGTTATAACCAGTTAATTTTGTTCTGATAATTTTTTCATGAAACTAAAGGCCAAAGGGTTTATCACAGTAATTTTTTGGAACTACACCACTTCATGTTGCCTGAAAAAAAGAAGGCTATGCTTTGATCCTGAAGGAAACTACTGCATCACACATTTCTTTGCCTAATCGCCCGTTGTGGATGTCACATTCTGTGAATGAAGACCTTTTTAACAACTATATATAATTACTACCTATACATGCACGGCTAATCCAGATACAAGGAAAACATTATTAGAGGTAAAAAGTACATTTCTCAGTTGTTTCCAAGTCTTCACTGAATTATTGTTAGATTTGATGCTGCTGGGTTTTGACTCATGATCTGTAAATTAATTATACTTTACTGTTAATGAACTGTTTGTTATGATTTCTATGCCGATATATCCACCACACAGGAAAAAAAAATATAGCTTATTTTCGCCTATTTTGGTGAGGCAAGTTGCTTATTTTGGGCTTGTTTCTCTTGTGAGATCTGGCAACACTGCAATTGGTATTTCACCCACCCCTTAGCACAGAGTACTGTCATTTTAAAAAGAACGTTATTAACCGTTCACTTATTTTGTTCTAAAGCAGGCTGCAGAACTTCTGAACCGGAATGAAAAAATACCGGTTTTGCTCAGAACGAACCGAAATGAAAAACATTTCGTTTTTAGTCCCTGAAGGCTACCAACTATTTTTCAAAACCAACAAGATGATAGAAATGTTTTTACATTGTGAGAGAGATAACAGTGTAATTTACCAGTAATTTCTCCAATTCTCACAGCCCAGAGGAACATTTGTATTTATTGAAACTTCTTTTAAAGGTGCAATATGTAATATATTTACTATACTAAAGCATAACATTTTCATAATATGTTATCAGAGATTTCGGAAACAAGCTAAGTTGAAATAATGGCTTCTCCGAAAACGATGCTACAGCCAGTATATTCTACTTTGAAATATCCGTTCCGGGCCGGAATTTCTGTTTGTGTTTTGGCCTGTGTGATCCCGCCCACTTCCCATTTCCCAACAGTATTTCGACACCCCAGGTTGCCAGATTTGAAACAAGTCAACGGGCAAACACAGCGCGCTGCATCCATGGAAGCCAACAATACATCTAGCTAACAATGATAGAGTTATAAAAAATCCACATGAGCTGGTTTATAATTTGCAAACAATAAAACATTACAAACGTATACATTAGCTGATCAACTTACAGTGTAAGGCTCGTCGCTTGCCATTGTCAGTTTGCTCGTTCCTGTTGCGTGTCCTCAACCTGGCAACCCGCATGAGCTTCGAGTCTGGGGAGGAGGGGGCAGGGGAGACAACTGTCTCCAATATTTTGAATTTGGACTGCAGTACCCATTTTAAACATTTGATGTCAATGTTACATATTGCTCTTTTAAGTTTCATTTAAGGATTAACTTTGTTTTAGATGTTTCTCCTACAATTCTTGACAGAAATGAACAGAAATGAGTCAATTGTTGACATACAGTAAGAGTATAGAACTATACAATGAACGTGAACAGTGTAGATCAGATCATTTGCTCTTGGGAGAAATGATGAGAAATATATGAGTTCAAATTGAGATCTCTGCAGACTTTGGTGTCTTGGCAAATCTGAGCAGAGTTTGAGACATTGTTGAGATCTCTTCTAAAACTCTAGAGGAGGATCATGTGAGATTATTGGGGTATTTTTCTCAGGAGCAGGGGCGTAGCAATGAGCTGTGTGTGTGGGGGGAGTGGGGGGGCACGTTCTAAATCTCATCGGCCTCTTTTTACAATAAGACAGTTTTAAAGAATTTTTAAGAATATGTGATATCAGTGTTAAAAATACATTGCAAAAGAAAGCATTTCACCTGAAATTGTATCCCCTTTTCTCCCAGTGTTGGAATGCCCAATTCCCACTACTTTAGCAGGTCCTCGTGGTGGCGTGGTTACTCACCTCAATCCGGGTGGTGGAGGACAAGTCTCAGTTGCCTCCGCTTCTGAGACCGTCAATCTGTGCATCTTATCACGTGGCTCTTTGTGCATGACACCACGGAGACTCACAGCATGTGGAGGCTCATGCTACTCTCTGCAATCCACGCACAACTTACCACACGCCCCATTGAGAGCAAAAAGCACTAATCACGACCACGAGGAGGTTACCCCATGTGACTCTACCCTCCCTAGCAACCGGGCCAATTTGGTTGCTTAGGAGACCTGGCTGGAGTCACTCAGCATATCACCTGAACTTAAAAGAAACATCAGTCAATCAAGCATTTTTCTATGATAGAAATTTATATTAATAATTGCAACTAAAAAGTAGCAACCATGTATGAATACAAATTTTCAGATTAAACAGAATTGTCATATAATTTAATGACTGCTGTCAAACATTGGTCCAGTCAGCCAAAACCAAGAATCAAATCATAAAAAAACATTCCTTAATGTCAATGTCAAATATGATCTTACCTGAACAGTTTCTACACTGCTGACTTGGTCTCTGATCTTTTTTTTCTTTTCTTCTAAAATAGATATGCCACAAACATCACCACTACCATTAATCTAAATTCAATTTAATGGCCAAACAAAAAACATGGAAATGTCAAAGAACAATAGCATTGTTTAGATGTATACCATGCCATATGATTATTGTTGTCACATACATGACCCTAATGAAAGAAATCCCGAATGTCTGTCCCATTCAGTTTATTGGTTGGTTGTTGAGCAAGACACGTTATTGGTCATTCAGTGTTTCAGTGAAAAAGACCTTGCTAAAATTGACTAAAATGTTTTCACCTGTTTCATGGTAACAACATCAGCTTACAATAGTCAACAACAGACTTCTCTTTGTGCTCACGTATTGTCTCAGGTTGATTGTATGATGTCAACAGCTCAGTGTCTGTCGTGCTAATGGCTGGCAGGCTTGGGCTCTTTAATATTACTCACGTTGTCTGCGTTCGCCCAAACTGATTTACTGAATCAAAATGCGGATGGTGACATGAGAGCGCTAGCTAATGGGATTAGCGATTCTGCGTTAGTTCCACCCATTGCCGAAGCAACCAGCTGGCAGAAGCTTCTGCTGGGTCTTAAAAGCTTTTTTCTCTCGCTCTGTAATTAAGCAAAATAAACGTCTTAAAATGTAATTAGAATTTCTTGCTAATTATGAATTTAGTTATTTCTAAAAGTGAGGGGGACATGTCCCTCCCAGTTATAATGGTAGCTACACCCCTGCTCAGGAAAAATGTTCCCCATTTGCTCTCCAAAAAATGTCAACAATATAATGTTTAGATTTACACATTTTTAATTTCATAACAAAATTCCATCACACTGAATTCAGTAATCTTTAACAACAACAACAACAACAACAACAACAACAAATGTTTTTTGTTATGAAATTTAAATGCATAAATCTTTAAAATATTCTACTTTTTTTTTTGCCTGCATTTAATCTCATTTATGTCTAGGAATTGATCAAGAAATTACAAAGATCTCTTTTGTGATTTTTCTTTCCAATGAAAGGAAGTTCATAGTTCACTCTCATCTTTACTATATTTCCAATCTTAAGAACATTCTGTTGATATTGAGAGTGGAGATACACACAGCGTGTGATGGATGATTCTGACGCTATAAAGTGCTACAGTACATGCCGTGTGTATGGATTAATTCTCATGTTGGACATCGTTTTATCTGGGTAACTCCGGATGGAGGAGGAAGGTGGATGTAGGTGTGTAAAACTCTATTCCGGTGTGTGAATTTAAACATCCTCCCACTGAAAGGTGAGCGGTACAAATCTTGCGTAACACTGAGTGGAAGGACAACACTGCCGGATTCACTTTTGTATAACTTGACTAAGGGTTGGGCAATATACTGTAGCTACTGTACATAAAATATTTTTCAACCTTTTGACAATATTTCTCTATATCTCAATGAATTTGCTCTGTAGCCAATAGTGTTCAAAGGTCAAAAGCATAAGAGTAAAGTACAAAGTAAAATACAGTAGTTTTTCAACCAAATGAACACAAGAAACAGGCTTCCTTAAGCCTTCCTTGGTGTGCTGGTCTTAGTAGGTTTGTCCCAGCAGACCATTGTCTTTTATTGTATTTTATGTAGTAATAAACATCAATAACAAATACACTGATAACTAGCAAAAATCAGCATTTCACAAAATCCGTCAACGCAAGAAAAATGTGTGTTACATTTTAAATCACTGGGTTATTCTTCACTGTTGACGTCAAAAATTGAACAGTCATGCGCACACTGGTAAGCCAGTAAGGTGCTGTTTACATGCAACACGAAAGCAGGTCAATGGGCAAAAATTGGTTTATGCTCAAATCGTTTATGACCGTACATCGATAAAACTGTCTAAAGTTTTTACATGACCACACATTTTGTCTGCTTAAGTATAATCTGTTACTGAACTCTCACTGAATCAGAGTTTTAAATCGATTAATTGACACAGACAGTTTGAAATGATTCACAGAAATTAATTGAACTTTTCAACAAAGTTTTAGCAACTTAAAATCACCAATGCCCTTAAAACATCTGTCTTAACGCTCTCAAACTAACGACTTGCTCTTTAGGAAACTTAATCACTAAAATAGCAAAGATGTTTCTTATTATTTTGGCAGCAATATCATTGTGAATATTTTGTGAATATTCAATATATAGCCCAGACTTAAGTGCATCACAATCTAGCACTGAAAGTTCTCGCAGACATTTTGAACTTATTACAGACTTTAACTGGAAAGTGTTTCCTCGTTAGTGGAAAATTCTGGATGCGCTGCATGAAAATGAAGCATCTGGTTCATTCAAACGCTTCACTCTTGATAGAATACACGGGCTTCATTTCACAAATGAAACAATCCTTGCTCAAATGAGATGCCACACTTTCTCCGTCATTAAATGAATTGTTTAATAAGATAGTAAATCCTCACCTCTCGGCATAATCGATAGGAGCTTTTTAGCTCTCTATTGGTAATGTGTTGTCACAAGTGAGACAAGCCTCAGCATTAACTCTGCTGTTTTATTCAAACTCTATTCAATCACAAGGTGAAGCTTCACTCACATGGCATCTCAGTTCACAGCAAGGGATCCTGGTAAAATATGAGTGTTTCGTTTGGTTGCAATGATCACAGGCCAAGCAAAGCTGTGGAAGACAAATTTATGAGGCATTTCACCTCCTGGGAAGGAAAAAACCAACAGGAAGGGAAAAATTCACAAATGAGATCTCTTTAGTATCTCAGTTGTTTCACCTTGACAGCAATGGTATGAAATGGAGAGACTTCTCAGGTATTTTACCTGAGAAAAAGACCCCGGTAATCTCATGTGCGTCAAGTGAGTTTCCGGAGAGATCTAAAACTGTTCTTAGATTCCAAAGTCTGCAATCAAAATAGATTTGAATAAGAACTCAAACATTTCTTATAGAAATTCTTCCAAGGCCAGATATTCACATCAGTTTCATAGCACTATACCTTTTTTCCCCATGGAACACAAAAAGAGAAATTTTAAGGATTGAAATCAAAAGATGCTTTACGAGGTGGTTTATAAGACAAGAATTCTTGATGTTTGCAAATGTTTTTGTTGCAACCGCTGTTTGTGTGAGAATGCCTTATGACCTCCGCAATATCTTAATCCCGAGACCTCAGGAAATACTGGCCTTACACAACAAGCTCTATATTTCTCTGGAGGGGGGTTATCATATTGGTTGGATGTGTTTTGATTGCTTGTCACCAGTCAGGAGCAGTAAAATGACTAGATTCAGTGTAAATAATGTAATCACATAACATAATCTGTGTCAAGAAACACAACATCACTGTTACTGTTCATTTGTGGGAGGAAACAACAACCAATCATCTGTACAACTGCAGTCTCTTGGCCTTTTTTAATATTTATAGAAGCAGCAAACATAATTCCAAAATCCACAGGGACTCCGTCTTTGGAGCATTCAAAGACACATCTGTGCTTTCAAACTCCACATAAAAATAATTGAATGTGATCGTGTCTAGGCCTGCTCACAGTACAAATGACTGATGATGTGTGCAGCACAGCTAAACCAGATTGTCTTGCTTTGCTCCCTAGACATCAGTAGGATATTAAATTGATTAAATCTATCTAACCCTAACAAACCCTAGCCCCAAACCCTAGCCATAAAGTCTAACTTGTTACACAAATCCTAAACCTAACCATGATTTTAACAGAAAAATAATTTTTGTGCTCCAAGGAAGAAAGAAAACAGGGTTTGGAACGAGATGCGGAAAGCGTTTTACACAAGGGCGTAGATTTGGCAACCAAATCTGTTCACTGACATTTCCTTTCATCGATTTTAAATTCTGGTCTTTATTGTAATAAAAGTTGTACCTTTTCGTACGAGCCAAGTCATACGATATATTACGATTTCGCCATCTCGCATGAATTACAATTTGTTGAGATTATGTTGAACAGAAAATCAAAATAAAACTGTTTCATAATTGGTCCTGCCGTAGAAATATTTCTGATGAATCCTTCCTTAGCAACTGTTGCCACGCACCATACTATCAGGGAAACTTTTCCTCTATGGAAGCCCTGCATGTTTGGATAGTTTTAAACAAATTTTACAGATATTATAGTAAAATGTGGTTTTCCGCAAGCCATTTATAATACAGAACAGAATAATACATTATTGATATATATATAGATTGATTCAAGTCATAGTAGATGCATTTGTAGCTAAAGTAGCAAACTTTTTGGAGAAATGTTCTGTTCCACTAATGTTATCAGTTGTAATCGCTATCCAGTCGGAGATGCGTGGATATAAAAACAGAGGGGAGTGCACAGTGACACCCAGGACGGAGAGGTGCGGCGACCTTGGTGTGCGCACATGTTAAGTCTCCTGTGTGTTGCGGTTGTACAGAGACGGTTGCACCTCTAAAAAAGCAGATTGTGCCCAAGGCAAAAAATGACCAAAACAGCAATTGCGAGTGGGGTAACCAATGGGGTGTCCAGGCTTCAGTCCATGGTGACCACGGCCACCCACTAGCTCCACCACTGCCAAAGACAAAGTAAGGAGCGTTAAATGAGCAGAATAAAATTTCAGCTCAGAGAAGCCAAGAACCCCACAGTTATTCTCCAAGTTGGCACAAGATTCCATCGGTTTTAATACTGTACTTAACTTACTCTAGCTAGGTCTAAACTCTTGATATATTAACATGCCACTGTTTTTATAATGACTGTACTGCATGTGGATTTTTTTGTCACTATAAGGACATACCGATCAGTCACCAAGGTTTCACAGTACATCTAATTTTAAAAATCACACTGAGTCACCCAGTTTGAAGTTTCTGGGCAGTTTTGCTTCTAAAAGTCTGAATTATTTGCCCTTGGGAGTTATTCGAATTTTGTGTTTAGCTTAAATTAGATGCTGCTTCGTTTGGAGAAATAAACGTAACACAAACGCTTGAAACAGAACAGCCAGCAAATGAAGAACTTATTGTTATGATCCTTATTTTTTTCAAAATGCAGTTACATTCAAGGTGATAAATATTCACATATATTAAGTGATTTAGAAATGAAGTATTATGTATGAACGAGTAAACTCTAAAATCAGATGCCTATGAGCACAGTTTTACCACTAACTTTCCCAATACTGTATTCTCTGGAAAATCAAACAGTTGTGAAGATGTGACCATTAATATCATGATTAATGAATGTTACATTGTTTATTGTACTGTTATACTGTACATTTGAATACAATGCATTTTGATTCATTGTATGGATAAAAAACATCTGAAAACCACAGATCTAGATCAAATTGGATGCCACTCACATGATGAGATTATGTGACAAAAAGAAAGGTCATGTGACAACAAAATAGCATATTACTGTTTGAAATGTTTATAATTGAATAATGCCCACTGATTCACTTACTATTGTTGAGTGTCAGAAATAAGAGAGGCTCAGAACCCAAACGCAGAGTTAAAATAAATGAATGTATTAATACAAACAATAGGGCAAAAATCAAACCAAAAGGGGGAAAAACAAACATAAACAACCCCATAGGGGAAAAACAACAAAGGAAGTAATCCGGGCTGAGGAAGAAGGTAAACGGGGCACAGGACTGACCGGACCGAACAGGAACAAGGTAGGGGAACAGGACCGACAAGGAATGTGACCAAACACAAATACAGGACCGACAAGACAAACTGGCACTGGACAGCACACACAAGGAGACTAAAGTAGGGAGGGAATTCAGATGGGTTAACAGGGGACAGGTGAGACAAATGAACTAATAATAAGCAAACAAGGAGGCGGGGTATGACGTAAGACAGAGAGGCACGCGGCGATACAGAAACAAAACAAAGCCACGTGGTCTCACAAGACAACAAATCACCCGAATGGCATGAGTGCACATCACCAAGACAATGCGGCAATATACACCCATGGCAACCGACAAACAACATGAGAGAATGCGTAGCAACGGCAAACAAAGCGATGCCATGCATTCTCACAGTAAACGAAACCTGAGCGTACATCGCGAGACAAACGCCACGCGATGCACACAACAGGCGACAAAAACAAGACAGGACACCTGTGCGAGAGTTCAGCCACACACACACCCGACACCTTAGACTGAAGTGACTGAACCTCAGCACAACATGAAAACAGCTCACGATCCGGGTGCGCAACGCAACGTGAGCGCAACGCAAGGCGCACCCGTGTTCGCCAGAGACAGACTCGTGTCATCTGTATTGACAGGTGTGCATGCTGCCAAGATGACATAAGCGCGATGCACCCATGTCAATAACAGACAGACATGGAGAGTGTCCGGATCCCGACACGGACCAAAACCGAACTAGACAGGAAGTCAGGATCCAGACACCGTGCTCGCGACATGAAACACAAGATAGACCGAAGAGCGCACGGCAGGAATATGACCGAAACTGTGCGCTCACACAAAGACAGATAACAAAACACAAGACAGACATGGGACGATGATGTCACGGTCCTGTCAGACTGACAAAGTGACAGGACCGTGACAGTTGAGATAATAGTATAGTAGTATACAGTATAGTATGTAGTAATCTAGTATTCCATTCTGTCTGTCACAAATATGAATCATTTCAGCAGCTGACCAAAAGGCACAACTTTTCTTAAAACTGGATCCAATTTGTGGTCCCCTTTTAGATCCGGCAAACTGATAATAGGCGTCCACACTTCAGCTGAATAAGAACAACAGATATGAGTGTCAGAGATTCGATGGTGTCTCTGCTGAAACCATGGAAAACCGCATCTCGTCTCCCATCAAACGCTTTTGTTTTCATTTCAATCCCTTCAGTTTTGGCCTCTTGTCAGAATTCAGCCCTTGTTTTATTCATCACTCTCTCCTTTGCATCTCTGTGCCAGAGAATTGCCACTGGATGCAAATTTGACACTATTGAGGTATATTTTTAAGTCACACGAGAAATAAATATTGGACACTTGTGTTTTCTGGTTTTGATGATATTGCTGGCTTTGTATGTTGGTTAAATATTTAATGAAATGTTAATAATTCAGGGAGAAAAAAACAACGCATCATTTTCAGACAGACATGAATGCTAAACCTAAAACCTAGTGAGCTACCTTGCTACATGGGCAGGTACCTATAAGTGACTGATTTGGAACACTCTACATAGGCAGAAACTCGACTGTCACATAGACAGTCAGAAAAACTGTCAGATAGATACAGTACATAGAAAGAGAAATAAAGAAAGAGAGAGCCATTTAAAGCAAATTAAATGTCTTTTGTGGGTTTGTTTACATTTGAATTTTTGACAGTGGCAGTTTGAATTAATGAGTAATTCGTTGACCAATTTGAACATTCCGTTAATGTTACAGTCTACACCAGGCATCGCAACTGCTTACTGTCTACACTGGATGCGTCAAAGGTAACATTCTAAACCGTTTATTTGTCTTGTTGGCAGGAGTAGCGCCAGCGCGTATAGCGCAAAATGGAACGGGACCATTGCCGTGGGAAGTAGGGGTGCTGCAGCACTCACTCTCGGCGTTCCAGCCCACCCTGTGACGTGTTGTCAAAACAGTGTATGCATGAAAAATGTATGACAATTAATTTGTTATTTGAAAACCGCCGTACTCTGTGTTAATCTCGTTAACGAAAGGAATGACGAAAATGTATAGGGGTATTTTAGGGGTAGATTATGACAAAAATGTTATTATTTTAATTGAAATATTTTATTCTTTACAAAAATGTGAGTAAAAAAGAATACTGAAAAGAAATTAACAGTGCATTCTAAAAAGGTAATGCTAATACTAGCTACTACTTTATTCTATATATTATTATATGTTATATATTTTATGATCATTAATCTAAATCTGTTCGTAGAAATATTTCAACAAATGTTTATATATTTTTCGAACATTTGGTTGTATTTGATTGACACATTTATAATTGGTTTATAGCATTATAGGGTAATAAAGTACCCCCCCCAATCGTTCCCACGACTATGAACGGGACATACATTTACTCTCGGAGCATCGCTTCCAGTGTAGATAGCTTCACTGATTATAATGGGATCTATTTGCTTTTGACGCAACACTTGCGTATGGTGAAGACAGGTAAGTCTATAGGATTTTTCATTGTCCGCTGTGCAAAAACTAAGTCCGATCAGTTAAAAAAGACAAAAGCTGTGTCCCAGCTGATGCACTATACACTAGCAATATATCTATACACTCAGCCTTACAGTGTATACATTTTCAAAGTGCAGTATCGTCATGAATGGAACACTTTTTACTACACGGAAGTATTCGCCATATAACAGCTGACGGAAGTGACGTTTCAAACACATGCGTGTTGCTGATAGCTTTAGCGCGTTAGCCAGCCTCAGTTCAACACATATATCTCAAATGATATTCACAGAGCGAGGGATGATGGTAAAGCATTCAACTTACATTTGTAAGCTGCTGTCTTTACTGAAGTTTTGCCAGTTGCTACATGCTCCATTATTTACAGTCGTTTTGTCAGGCCAGCATCATGGACAGGTACCTACGTCCCTTCCGCTACCTACAGCAAGCCACAAGCGCTGAGTGCATGAAGTGTCCAATATTCCACACTCCGTTTTTAAGGTTGAATAAGTGCATCATCTGGGTACTCATACAGCCTGAAGGTCTGTACCAAGTTTGGTGGATGTTGGAGAATTTAGTATTAGAAAGTTTGGTCTCGATTTAGGGATTTTGGAAAAACCCTAAACCAACTTTGTAGAATAACCATATGTTGGCTTTGTCAAGCAAACATAATTCTATTTTAGTAATACTTTTATTGACAAGGAGAATTTTCACAGTATTGTATGAACTATATACTCCACAATAGGTTTTTGGAAAAGATGGAAAAATACTAGACTCATTTATATCAGGAACAGTGTGCATGAATCTTTTATTTCATTTTCTCTACATCATGCTTTTACAATGTGATGTACCATTAGTTGCCACCCAGTTTTACATCTTCACAATAAGTAAATTTTTTGAAAGTTTCATGTTTTCCAAGCCAAAAAATTGCACACAAAAATAAAGGAATTACCTAAAAAACATACAAACATAAATAACATGAGAAACACATGCCGCAACTTTGCCCTACACTTTACTTTCCAGAAAGACCCATTAACATGATTCGCATCAACATTACAGTGCTCTGAACTTTATGGAGCAAAGCATCTATCAGAAATGTTATACTGTGTCCAAACCAGGCGACAAGTTTCCAGCCAAGTAACCTACATGATAACATGATAATCATTTGCTTTGACTATTTTCACTATTGCGTACATTCCATCCTTTGTTACTGAAAACTGCCCTTCCGTGAAGCCTTCTACAACAGTTTTAATGTGGAGGTCAAAGCGGTGATTGACGCTTGTATCGAAAGGTACGTTTAAGCCTTGATGTGACTCATGTGAAAGGCCGTTAGGACTACAGTAATAGCAACCTCACATATCAGTGTCACTTTAAACACAAAACAAAAATTTTTCCAATACTATCTTCAACAGTTTGTCCTTTATCTTTGTGCAATAAAGTCGTGTCCTGTTTCAGGGCCGGTAGACGTGAGTTAGGCAAGACTAAATGAAATGTTTCAAAGCAAATTTACTGGTATCTGGAAGAATGAGAGACTGATAGACGAGTATTTCAGGCACTTAAAAATCTCTCCCCGTGTCCTTGGCTACAGCGTGTCTTTCTGTGGATTCAGAATTGTAAACAGCTCTTTCGTCTGCAGCACAATAAAACGTGTAGAACAAGCGCAGTTAGACAAGGCAACAGACTATATAAGTACATTCAAACACAATTCTTTAAAGGGATTTCAGGTACCTTCCTATGCAAATGACAAGCTGTGTCGACTCTGAAGCATCTTTTAAATGTTCCCCTAAGGTTTTCCTAATGTTTCTGATGAACCAATGTTATATCTGTCATAATTAAGTCATAATTACTACTACACCAACCTTAGAAATTAATTATCGTTAAAAAGGCTCTGTAAAAATGCATTTGATTAAACACAAATGATGAAGTGACACTAACTAAAAAAAGAAAATTTGGGGGGGGGGCATGGTACCATGGAATTAACATGGTATTTTAAACATGTACCATCGTAATGGTACAACAGTTTACAACTGAATATATGGTTATATCCAAGTTTACCATTATAATACCATGTTTTTTTGCATGTACCATGTTAATACTATGGCATTCTTTGAAGCACCTTGAATAACCAAGTCAATACCAAGGTATATAAAAACCATTCAGTGCCATGGTATTGCTATCTGAAACCATTTCTATACCATGGTACCACCACACTACTTTTTGTAAGGACCCTGATTTCCTTTCCATGCAGATTGAGCTAAACCAATGTCCTGTTTTTCATTTCCTCTCTCTTCTCCTGCCGTCTCTCCTCTGGTCCTCCTGGGGCTTTGCTTTGCTGGACTCGGCTGCCAGCTTTAAGATTGTGGGCAGGAACAGAGTGACAGCTGTAATTTTCTGCTCACAGCTAGCCTGGCACATTACTGTACACATACAATAAAATCAGTGAGTGCTGGCAGCACTGCTGCAACTGCTCACAGCACTGGGGGAAGTCGACAGCCCTCAACTGGTTTGATTACATAATTTACCTCTTAATTCGAGAGGCATTGCAGATGTCAAAAGTTGAGCCTGTTTGGTTCCAGGGGTGGAACTTAATGCTTAATGTTAATTTTGGTCATGAATACACATCAGTCACTGAAACCATCTCGTAGATTACATGATAAATGACTAGCACAGGGCTAGCAAGCCTTTTTATGCATAGTGAGGTACAACATAGACAAAGAGCCTCACAAGTAACGTCACCGACAAAAGACTCGGGTGGAGGTATTGACTACATTCCTCAACTACTGTTCCGAGAATCACGTGACACGCACCACATCAGCACTGTTGTGCTCTACGATTCAATGATCACAATTTAATGAAGATTTCGGAAATCATATAAAAATGCACAGGATCACAATAGTAGTTTTTGAATGTTGGAAAAAATGTCCCGCATCAAACCTGTAGCAATTTGTTTTAGATTATTTCGCTAATAAAGGGTCTATTACGTTGTTTTAAAGGTCGTAAGATGATTGGTGCGCAAAGCTAATGTGCATTTTTGACATGCCGTGATTAATATTTGTCTTACAAAACTTTATGGCATCAAAACATTTGTAGGGTTTTTACAAATTATTGGAGTCTATCAACATTTGCACCTGAGATGTAATTTCTCAAAATACCTGTACTGGTCATTAGCGCAATTGGCGCTCTTTATGATGTGTCTTGCTTGATAGTTAACAGTTTCAACTGAACAGTTAAATAGAAAATTACATGTCAATATGCCTGAAGAAAGGTTCTCACACGAACGGTGGGTATTAACCACTTTTAAAGGACAACTTTGCGATTGTTTTTATGCCAACTAGACTTACTCAAAAGGACACAGGGTTGGAAGTGTATCACAAAGTGTTCTAAATACATACTCAGAAACTGGAAAGCACATTGGAAAAAGAGAAGACAGGTGTAGTGCGTTAGACGACATTTACGATTTGTGTCAATTTATCAACATCCTAGAATTAGTCTCTGGAATTGTAACTTGGTTGGTCGCCCTAAACGACAATCAGTTTGACAGTCCCCTTACTTTGCAACATCACACAACCGTGCTGATGTCCTCTGGTTCATCCGGTTTCTTGGGTTTGCTCGGAAGTGATTTCAGGTACTCAAGGTGCCGTCTTGCATCCTCCTGGTTCTGCCGTACATAGTAAACAACGTATGAAATAACCATAGCAAACCAGCCGAACATGGTCACCAACATTGCGTAGTCGGTGGTCCGCTTCGCAAGGTTGCACAAGTCCGCATCCACTGCAAGAAACGGCTGGCCCTCCTGGTCCCTAAGCTCCGAACTACGGCACAATACACGTGTGGCAGCCTCGTGATTGTGCGCCATGCCACCAAGTGCCTGCTGAAGGGCGCAGTCACAGTGCCAAGGGTTATTGTCCACAATCACACGCGCCTTTAAGCGTGCAAATGCATCCTTGTGCACGCTAGTAATGCGGTTGTGGGACAGGTCCAACACTTCAAGAGATCCCTCCAAACCGATAAATGCCCCCTCCCCGAGTGTCTCCACTGCATTATGGGATAGATTAAGCCTCCGGAGCATCCTCAAGCCGTGGAAGATGCGATCAGGCACCAGCGATATATGATTTCTGTCTAGTTGTAACAGTTGAGTGTCTGGTGGGACATCAGGTGGGATCTCCTTCAAACGTGACAGGCTACAGGTGACGTTGAGCCCGTGAGGGGGGCTTTCGGAACGCTGGCAAGTGCAGCCCTTGGGGCAGGTGCTGGCAGACGGAAAGCACAGGACCATGAGCACCAGGCTCTGTAGGAGCAGACACATGGGGATGGAGCGAGACAGCCACAAGTCCAACGGCGTCATGCTGACAGGCAGTCAACATACTCCCGCCCGCAGCGAGCAGACGCCTGGGTCGTTCATGAGTGCCCCATAGTGGGAAGAGCTGTCACCAAGAGCCGTAGATCTCTGGAGAGAAGCAAGTGTCAACTATCATCGTCTGTTTGAGTCTGTAGAGGAAGAAGACAGAGTGATCGCAAGTCGACAAGCTAATTTATGACCTGAAATAACACCTTGTTACCATCATTAGCTCAGACAATGAAGAAGCAAATATGCTATTGAAACATAGGGAACATGCAAACCATGTTTATTTGGGTGCCATGCCAAAAACATGAAGGGATATATCACCCAAAATTTCCAATTCTGTCATCATAGTTCCATGATGTTCCAAACCTGCATGACTTTTCCTTTTCCATGGATTTTAGGCAAAATGTCATTGTATGGTGACTGAGGTTATTATTCTGCCTAACATCTACTTTTGTGTTTCACAAAGTGTTTTGTGTTTCACCCACATCTCAGAATAGCATTCTGAGATGATATTCTTCTCACCACAATTGTACAGAGTGGTTATCTGAGTTACCATTGACTTTGTCATTTCGAACCAGATGGGCTGGTTTGAGTATTTCTGTAACTGCTGATCTCCTGGGATTTTCACACACAACAGTCTCTAGAATTTACTCCGAATGGTGCCAAAAACAAAAAACATCCAGTGAGCGGCAGTTCTGCGGATGGAAATGTCTTGTTGATGAGAGAGGTCAACAGAGAATGGCCAGACTGGTTTGAACTGACAAAGTCTACGGTAACTCAGATAACCACTCTGTACAATTGTGGTGAGAAGAATATAATCTCTGAATGCTATTCTGAGATGCGGGTTGGCGCTGTTCTGGCGGCACGAGGGGGACCTACACAATATTGGGCAGGTGGTTTTAATGTTGTGGCTGATCGGTGTATAATATATATATATATATATATATATATTTGACTCTTTATTTTTTTTTACTATTCCTTTAAGTCATTGTAACACTGTGACAAGTTAAATACTATTAAGATGTATTTTGTCATAAAAAATGTTGTATTCGTGTAATTTTTTTAAATTACAGTTAAAATTGTGATGTCATATATTGTTAGGTAAACTGTAAAAGAATAAAGTACATGTTCAGGGTATGCATGAAAACGGTGTTGTGGCGAAACTAACTAAAAGTATCACCAATACTAACATTTTCTAAACAATTTCAGACATTTGACAAATTTTCAACAACAGCAAACCTGATGTAAGCAAACCCGAATGTGCAAAATAATTCACAGGCAGACAGCATTTCCTATTGGCCAGTTTTCTGATTGGCAAAAAAATAAATAAAAAAAATATCACAGGCCGTAGTCGTATTTTTTATTTAATTTTTTTTGTTGATTTTCTTCCCTTTTTCTCCCGAATTTGGCATGCCCAAATCCCAATGCACTCTAAGTCCTCGTGGTGGCGTAGTTACTCTCCTCAATCGCGCCTGAGACCATCAATCCGCGCATATTATCAGTGGCTTGTTGAGCACGTTGCCACGGAGACTTAGCGTGTGCGGAGGCTTCACGCCATCCACCGCGGCATCCACACACAACTCACCACGTGCCCCACCGAGAGCGAGAACCACATTATAGCAACCACGAGGAGGTTACCCAATGTGACTCTACCCTCCCTAGCAACCGGGCCAATTTGGTTGCTTAGGAGACCTGGCTGGAGTCACTCAGCACACCCTGGATTCAAACTCGTGAACTCCAGGGGTGGTAGTCATCGCCTTTACTCGCTGAGCTACCCAGGCCCCCAGTCGAATTCTTTTTTGCTGTTTACAGAGTATAGTGCTGTCACCAAGACTGGTGTGATTTAATGACACCTACTTAAGTGATATCTCATATAATATAATAGAACCTTTAAAAGGATAGTTCACACGGGTTCAAAACAACATTAGGATGAGTAAATAACATTTTCATTTTAGTAAGAATTTGTTCATCTAAGATTCATTGGTTCAGTTAGTAGGCAAAAATGTAGTTAAATGCTGCTGTTTGTCACTATTTTTCCGACTCGAGTTGTATTCGTTGAATTTAATGTAAAATTTTCTGTTCAACTGATTGCCATCAATCACCCTAATTAAGATCGTCATTGTTTCTATGCCAGATAAATACTGCTCTGATTCTATTTTACAACATTTCATTATCAGTAGCTTGTTGCTCAAGAAGGTACAGTTTCAAAGTCGCTTCCCCAGCGCTGAGTAAAGACCCTCATTGAGCACACAGTTAAAGTCACCTTACAGAAACCTGGTATATTTCAGGCAGGGGGTCGGTGAATCGGTGTGGGGAAGAGCTATAAATAACACACATTAACACAGAGCACATGCCTCGTTCGTACATACGTGATGATGCCAATCATAGCTTGATGTAAACAACTAAACTGAGGTGAGAGATAAAAGCATGCAGAATTCTCCTCATGTCACCAGCACATATCTGAGAGCACTCCATTTAACACACACAGTCCTTACGGATATAACATCAGACTGATTCAGCTGAACTAAAACAGGTTCATTTATAGAACCGAACACATCAGGACCTTTAATTTCATTACCTGGGTCATTCCTGTTCTGCAGTACCTTTTCAAATCAGTAACCTTTAACCAAATTAATATGCTTGTTTTGCAATTGAAGTGAGTATTTCTTTAAAAGCATATACCAGAGTAACTAGACCTTCAGGAATATATGCTCTGGTCCAACTCAGGCACTTTATTAATTATAACTTGATTATTTACACAATGGCAAGAACATTGACAGGAAGTTAGCTAACTTAGCTTTAATGAGGGTGTCAGCTTGAAGTTCATTTTGATTTTTTTGTTTGTTTTTTGGAGTGGAATGTTTTGGATTGAGACAAACATACATTACAGAATATATCGGATCCATTACTAAAACGTATTGATGTATGAGATGCTATTTGCCCACCGAAATGTTGTCACATTGAAGGATGATGTCACTCAGAACCTGGCTTTGGTTGTTAAAGGGATATTACAAAAAACTAACAGGATGGAAAGTGATATTAATGACATATGACAAATCTATAAAGTGATTATCCATTAAAACAATATTCTCAAGAAAACATGTTTTGTTTTAAACATTTCAATTAGAGGAAGAAAAAAAGTGAGGAAACACCTGGAACGTGTTAAAGGAATATTCTGGGTTCAGTACAAGTTGAGCTCAGTCGACAGCATTTGCAGCATAATATTGATTATCACAAAAATGAATTTCGAGCCTAAAAAAAAAGGAAAAGAAAAAGAAGAAAAAAACTGTGTTACAGTGAGGCACTTACAATGAAAGTCAATGGGGCCAATCTGTAAATGTTAAAATAAAAAAAACTTTAAAATATATTTTTAAAGTATAGACACAAGATGTAAACAATATGTGTGTTAACATGATTTTAGTGTGATAAAATCACTTACTAACCTTTTCTGGGTAAAGTTCTACACAAGTTACAACTTTTTAGCCATGACGATGTAACTCTGTAAACCCTAAAACGATTATTTAAACAACTTTATAGCTGAAATAATACACGAGTTTTAACATAAGAATTAATGTGTGCTTTTTATAAAATTATGAGCTTCACATTTCTGCCTTTAAACCCTCCAAAATTGGCCCCATTGACTTCCATTGTAAGTGCATCACTGTAACCTCCATTTTTGCTTTTTTTTTTTTTTTTTTTCCCATGCCCAATGCCCAATTCCCAATGTGCTTTTAAGTCCTCGTTGTCGCGTAGTGATTCGCCTCAATCTGGGTGGCGGAGGACGAATCCCAGTTGCTTCCGCGTCTAAGACCGTCAACCCGCGCATCTTAACACGTGGCTTGTTGAGCGCGTTGCCACGGAGACATAGCGCGTGTGGAGGCTTCACGCCGTCCACCGCGGCAACCACGCACAACTCACCACACTCCCCACCAGGAACGAACCACATTATAGCGACCACGAGGAGGTTACCCCATGTGACTCTCCCTAGCAACTGGGCCAATCTGGTTGCTTAGGAGACCTGGCTGCCATTTTTGTTTTTTTAAGAAAAGTCAAAGTCAAAATAATTTTTTGTGGTAATCAACATTATTATAGATTGAGCTTAACTTGTATTGAACCCGGAATATTCCTTTAATAAACTGACACTTTTTCATTTCAGAAGTACTGATAGTAGAATATAGTAAAATTATTTAAAATTCACCCCATGTCAATCTCATTGCCATTAAGAAAACCAATTTGAACTCCATCTTTAAAATTGTGATATTCATATTTTATCTATCAAGACATATATGATGGGACAATGAAAATGGAAACCTGGTCTCATAGGATGAACGTTACTCTATACACATTTTTGCAAACTGACTGTTATGTGCCGCTTTCTACAGTTTCCTGGTGAAATGAGCTACAACAACTGTGCGTTTTATTCACTTTCACACAAATCACGAGTACAACTGCTGTTTATGACTTTATAAAAACGTATTTGAAAAACGAAAAATTTTAACACTTGTATTACAGACCCACCTATATATAAACACTTATTCCTATGTCTTTAGCTTGCTTGGTATCTCACCTAATAGAGTGTTGGACTTTGAGCTCGATGGCTGCGGTTCAAGTCCAGCTAAAGATGCACAAAAGCCTAGAAGTGACACAAAATGACAAGGTTGCTTCAGTTAACGTGTATTCTTTTTTTTATTCTGAATTTGCATTTTAAAACACTCAGTTAAGGTTAGGTTTTGGCTAAGGGTAAGGATGTCTGTTTTGTTAAACTCTCATTTCTCTTTTTGGACACTATTGGTTAGGTTTAAGGTGAAGTTTTAGGTTAGGGAGGTATGTTTTATTTATTAAAACCTCCATCTAAAATTCACCTTAAAAACCTTGTCTGATTACAACCTAATTTCGCTCAGTTTTGGTGCCCCCCGCTGGACATTTCACTGGGAAATCTGCAGCCAAACGTGAAACGAAACACGTAATTTCAGTTTTGCAAAAATGCTGCAGTGTTCACGTATATTTCATGTGATCAGGCTGTATAAGATTCCCTAAAAAGACTGATCCAAAATAAATGAATAGAGTAATGTAAAAATAAATATCCCCAGAGTGCAAACCTGAGACAACCGTACTCAGAGACTGTGTGGCTGTTCACTAGAGCTGAGCAGCACTGAACTGCTCTAGTGTGTGTGTGTGTGTGTGTGTGTGTGTGTTGCCTGAGGCTCTTTTGGACCGGTGTGGACTGAATCCCAGGCCCATATCGAGACTGCCCGGTTGATGTAATGTTAGTGCATATGCCACATGGGATATATGATGGCACTTCACACAAATCTCAAGGTTCTGTCACTGCCAGCTTTCTGGTGCAGATTATTACAACTGGCAGGCCATCACAGGAAAGGTAAAATAAGTAGGTGATGATGATACACATATACTGTCAACACTAAACTACTTCCTGAAATTTGGATGAGAATTCTGGATAAATCACAGATGTAAATATATCAAAAAACACATTAAAACAGAGTATCCTAAACCATCTCAAGATATGTAGTAAATCAATGTAATTTTTGCAAAACACTCTTTACACTTTTTTTCTGTTAAAATTACTAATATTTTAACAGTGTATTCTTAATCAGTCTTTTTTCCTGTTTTCCATGGACCTTAAATGTAAATGTAAATGTATCCACAAAAATATCAAATAAAAACATAGTATTCTAAAGTGGGTTGCACACCGGACACGTCTGATGGACGACATGGCACGTTCTAAAATTCGAAACAATTGTTTTCTATGAATGTACACACGCCGCCGCCGCCACTCGGCATCTGTCAGCGGCGCCCACCTACAACTCCAGAGACTGCTCAAATTTCTGCCGTGCCACGGAGCGCAACTCGAACATTTTCCATTAAATTTGACCCAAATCATTATCAATGGACATATTATTACTCTAGCCTTGTTCATTCTTTAAGAAGGGAAAAACCTGGGGGCCTGGGTAGCTCAGCGAGTATTGACGCTGACTATCACCCCTGGAGTCGTGAGTTTGGGTGATAGTGTGTGTGTGTGTGACTCCAGCCAGGTCTCCTAAGCAACCAAATTGGCCCGGTTGCTAGGGAGGGTAGAGTCACATGTGGTAACCTCCTTGTGGTCGCTATAATGTGGTTCTCGCTCTCGGTGGGGCGCGTGGTGAGCTGAGCGTGGATGCCGCTGAGAATAGCGTGAAGCCTCCACACGTGCTAGGTCTCCGCGGTAACGCGCTCAACAAGTCACGTGATAAGATGCGTGGATTTACGGTCTCAGACGCGGAGGCAACTGAGATTCATCCTCCGCCACCCAGATTGAGGCGAGTCACTACGCCACCACGAGGACTTAGAGCGCATTGGGAATTGTGCATTCCAAATTGGGGAGAAAATAAAAATAAAAAAACCTTGCTAACTTTTGTGTGTACTGTCTGCCACGTGAACCTCATCGACGTGCCCCGTTTTTAATACCTGTGCCGTGTCCTAGCCACGACGCGGTGTGATGCTTCTCGTCCGGTGTGCGACCGCCTTTAACCATCTCAAGAAATGTAGTAAATTAGTGTAATTTTTGCAAACCAACCCTGCAAAAATCCTAAACTGTATTTGTTGTTGCTGTTGTTATTGTTAAAAATACATAAAAATGTATGTTAAAAAAAACAGCCAGAACTTTACCGCAAAAAACTACAAAGATACAATTTCAGGCATTATGGGATATTTAAGTGATTGAACATTTTACTGTAAAGCTAAAGGCAATTCATACTTTTACAGCTAAAAATAAAAAAAATTAAAAATTCACTAGAAATGTACACAAATTGTTAAATATAATAACGCTTTTTGCTGTATACTGTAAGATAACTTACCCTAATAACAGGTTTTTACAATATGTAAAAAAAAAAATCTGTTAAAATGATTCATTTAGTGAGTTTTATGTTTAAAACGGGTGATAAATAAAAATAAAAAACAAGATAAAATAGACTTATATTCAAGATGCATTCTAAGTCAATTTTGTTTAGATATTCGAACTGATGAAACAAGACAAATGTAGTGAGTTCTCCCTCCTACAGTAACAGACGCTATTGACATTGATAAACACATTGTTCAATATAAATGTAGTCAAGAGTCATTATCAGACGGACATCATGTTTTAATATTAAAACACATCAGTCCAGACAATCAAACGGATCTAGGTCACAAGTCATGAAGCTTTTATCATCATTTCCATAACCATCAAAACACATTAAAGTCCATAATATGACTATAATGAAGCTGGGGGAAGAAATCATAATAGCTTTAATGCACTTTGCGATGATTCATTCATTTAATAACTTTGAATCTGTGGCAATATTACGCTTGGGTATTGTGGCTGAATATTCTATCAACAAAGATAGCTAAACTATCCTACTTCAAGATAAGGATAAGGATAAACTGCACTGATATTTTTGTGGTTCAACAGCAGAGGGGTACTTGTGCATTTAATGCATGCAAAACATGCATTTTAAGTCTAAAAGGGGGGATCTTGCCACAGCAAATAGTAAAGAGTCAAGTATGGTGTTTAAAAGGATTATATGGCACAATACAAAGATTGGTCAAGCGTAATAACAGTCCAATCACATAAGTGTCACATCAAAGCTTTGATCCCCTGATTCCAATCCTATTGCCTCTTACATGAATTCTGACCCTTTCTGTGTGATCAAAGGCAACTGCACACCAGACAGCATCCAATGCACTCAAAGCCAGTTCTAGGCACTTCTAAATAAGGGACTTGCATATTGGAAATAACTTTTTGTCTGCTTGTTAAACAATGATGAGTGCTCATATAGATTACAGTTGATGTTTTGCACATCCTAGTGCATTGTGAACCAGAGCCTACATTCAGTAAATATTATTATTTGGGCTTTATTCTCTAAGATTAATCAATAACTACCACAAAGTTGTTCATGCCAGGCTGGTTTTAGATAAATCAGGCATAAGCCACCCAAGCTGCAAATACAGATTGCACAATAAAAACAATAATGAAATGTCATATGGTGCATGCCATATGAAATGGGCGCAATAATGCAGCCACACAGACTGACGCATGTCAAATCATCTTATTTGATTTTGCATGCACAGTCCTGCAGTTATATCAGCTTGCAACATGTAGATGTTGCACACACACGAAACAGATGAATGCACGTCAGTCTCTAACACGTTTGTTTAATGCGTGTATGTGCAACAGGCGACAAGCGTTTTCTTACCTGCGACAGAAACACTCATCAGTCGCCGCATCCGTGAAGCTGACATCTTCAGAGAATCATGCAAACATATGACGTGATGCTCGCGCGCCTCTTTTCACATGCATTCTCACATAGTTGGAGATTGTTGGCTGATGTTCGTGGCCAGAGGCTCTGGAGTGACTGACTGGGAGGGGTTCGAGGGTTCGTAGTGGTGGTTGTAATTTCCGCTTCGCGATTCTTTTGAATGACTCGGTCGAACCGATTCGCTGAGTCAAAGCGATGTGAATCTCTCGACTGTAAGGGATATTTTTATTTAGATGTTGTTTACATTATGGAGCATAGTTAATATAGATATATTTAATAATAACATGTGGGATAATATTATGTTGCTGACACAAATATTGCATTAATAACACAACATTTGGCACAATCTAACCGTAAACACTATGACAAATAGGATTTTTACATTAAAAATGAACCGGGGAGTTCTAAGAACACATTCGGGTGATCACTCAAAAGAATCGGCGGGGCTGTGATTTGAACCGGTTCATTGAAACGAATTGTTCAAAAGAACCGATTCGATAAAAATGACTCGGAAGCCCCAAATCTAGGCGGTAGCGCGCGTCTGCTCGGTGTGTGTTACCCGGGTGACACAAGCCCTCTTTGTCTCATTTATCGCCTTAAATTGGTCAGAATGTATGACTGGGTAACTCTACCTTGAAACACGTTTATAAAGATGTGCTCAAGTGCTCTGGTGACCCTTACAAAAGTACTATAGCATTACCATGGTAAAGTGTATCAGATGCAATACCATGGTTGGTAGTCTACTTTGTTATAAACAAGGGTACTGAATGATTACTTATTAATTCAGTATGACATTTACATGATACTTCAAAGTAAGTTTCATGTCCCAAAAAACCTGTCTAAAAAACAAAAACAAAACATGGTTATACTCTGTGTTGGGTGTAAAGCATTACTAAGTAATTAATTACTGTAATTAAATTACATTTTCATTGGGGGGAAGTAAAGTAAGGGATTACTCTTAATTTTAAGTAATTTAATTACAGTTACTTCTGATGTAATTGTGTTAAATACTGTATAGACTAAAGAACAATTATATATAAAACAATAGTGAATTTAAAATTGAAATTTAACGTCTAATGTTAAAATGTATGTTTTCTAATTTAACGCCGCCCCTTTAAATTCTTTGGCCAGTTCATGAATAATTTATTAGATTTTATATGATTTATTTGAAAGAATTAAAAGAACAGTTTCATGTCTGTCATTGTATTTTTCATCTGGTCGAGGTTGATCAGGGTTTTAGAAAGTAATCTGTAATAAGTAATGCAGTTACTTTCCAGCCAGAGTAATTAGTACAGTCATCTAATTACACTGTAGAAGATGTAATTAGTAGTTAGTAAATAATTACTTTTTAGAGTAACTTACCCAACACTGGTTATGTTTTATTTTAGTTGGATAAGGGAGTTGTTTTAAAGCCCATTACTTACAAAAATAAATTAATTAATAAAGTCATGGGGGAAAATTTTTTAATATTATGTTTTTGGACACTACCTTGATGGCAGTACAATAGTGTTCTTTGAGGAACCTTACAATGAGTGCATTTACATGCACTTTAAAAATCTGATTTGTGTCGAATTAAAGCAACAGTTCGTCTTTTTAAAATACCACATAAACGCGTTAGTCCGACTGAAATCGTACCAGACCGTTTTTTTGCGAAATCAAACTAGCAGACCAAGGTTATACGATTGTAGATCGGTTCCGTCTACCTTTAAACACTTCAGTCGGTCCACAATTGACCCTTCGCTAAGCCCCGCCTTAAAATAGCTTCTGACCAATCCTGTCCGTTGCCCCGCCGCCATTACTCTAACACGCGTTTGCTATTTTCCATTGAGAGCGTACGGGAGTAATGTGTGTTTGAGTACTTTTAAGCAGGATTTCATCAAAATAATTAAAAATAAAATTGTTGCCGGGTCATTTGTAATAGTGACATGAGTTACCCAGAGAGGATACCCGCAATGTTTTTCTTTCTTGTAAAAAAAAAATCATCTTTAAATATATCTGGAGAAGAGCATGTTATGGATTAAACCGTGTCAGCCCTCATTCCCAAATGAACATATAACATCTGCAATGACGCCTACATTTACTCCAAGGTAAATTGAAGCTAATAACTGAACGTTAATTCATTTATATATTGATTCAAATGGTTATAAAAGCGATAGTAAATAAACAGTTCACAGCACCAAAATGAGATGTTATAAACAGCTCTGTTCACTTACGCTAATGTTATAAGATGTGCATTCGCTATTAAATGAATCGCTATTTATCTTTTCAAGTGACTAATAATCGTTTACCTTGATTCTGATTCATAGTCTCCACAGTTTTCAGTCAAATTACTGTGTAATTTAACAATTTATTTGACAAAAAACTTCAGATAAATATGCATTACAGTGTCACTCTTCATACCAACCCACATAAAAATATGATCCATTACGTTTATGAGAATATTTTGCCAAAAACCGCATCGTTCACGGCAATCTCCCATTCATTCCAATGAGGAGTTCTGCAGGGCTTATCAGAGGGAGCAACCGTAACCAAGGGGTGTGGAGCTTAGCGAAAGGTCGGTAGTATACTCAGCAGGTGCTCTGATAAACAGAGGTGCCGTGTGACGTATTTTTAACCCGGAAGTCAAAAGCAACACAAAGCAGAGAAGAAGAGCAACAGCAACATTTGTTAAAATGTTGCTGTTGTTAGATCGATTCAAAAAGAGTTTTCAATTAAACGTTACAAATTACACTTTATCTGCTGCATATATCTTCCTTTCAGTTATATTCGAGAGGTTATAACAGCTTCTTTTACTGATCTCATGTGGATTCCTTTCATAGAATGAGGCATGAATTTGATTGAATATGCAGTCTGAAGCAAAGGACAGGTACAGATGACAAACTGTTCAATAACAAACCTTAAATACCAGCAATTGTAGGAAAATATAGACAAACTATATATATATATATATATATATATATATATATATTTTAATCGTCTATTTCTTCATGGCAACTCTCCTCAGTCTAAATGTTATTATTTATTTATTTTATTTGGGGGGGGGGGGGGGTTACTCCCCTTTTCTCCCCAATTTGGAATGCCCAATTCCCAATGCGCTCTAAGTCCTCGTGGTGGCGTTGTGACTCGCCTCAATCCGGGTGGCGGAGGACGAATCTCAGTTGCCTCCTCGTCTGAGACCGTCAATCCGCGCATCTTATCACGTGACTTGTTGAGTGCGTTTCCGCGGAGACATGCGTGTGGAGGCTTCACGCTATTCTCCGCGGCATCCATGCACAACTCACCACGCGCCCCGCCGAGAGCGGGAACCACATTATAGCGACCACAAGGAGGATACCTCATGTGAGTCTACCCTCCCTAGCAACCGGGCCATTTGGTTGCTTAGGAGACCTGGCTGGAGTCACTCAGCACACCCTGGATTCAAACTCACGACTCCAGGTCTAAATGTTATTATTAAGCTTTACACTGAGCTTATAAAGATGAAAGGGAAGCAAAGCAGAGCTCGTATACTTGAAGACAGTAACTAAGACTGAACAAATGAAGGCTGTAGAT
The DNA here is from genome assembly GCF_019703515.2 of Myxocyprinus asiaticus. Lineage (NCBI taxonomy): Eukaryota > Metazoa > Chordata > Actinopteri > Cypriniformes > Catostomidae > Myxocyprinus > Myxocyprinus asiaticus. The sequence continues at coordinate 2,665,712 of NC_059373.1, read as the reverse complement.
TGACAACGCAAAAACCAGCGGTAGTACGAGTATAACTGTCCGTGTAAACGTATTCAGTAATACAATGGTAGATGATGGTAATCAGTCAGTACAATGGCCTAAATGGTAATGTCCAGTACTTTTTTGTATGGGCTACTTTTGAAAGGTGTGGATATTTCTTATAAAGTTTTTTATTTATTTATATATGTTACATGCATTCTGCTCACAACAGCCACTTTTTTATTTTTTAGAACATTTGAGCTGACAGTACGTTCCTTGTTGAATCTGACTCAAACAGGGCAGTCCAGGGGAACACAAAGGCAACGACCAGGCTGCTCTTTTACTTCATAAAAGAAAAGTCCATTGTAACCACTAGCTATTAAGCTCCTAAACGGACAAAAAGAATTATAAAATTATCCCATACAAATATAGCGCTATATTCCAAGCCATCTAAAGGCGTACAGTGGCTTTGTTTGACTTATTTCAGTCAAAACTATTCTTTTAACCCCAGGTTACGCCAAATTGACTTTCCCTCTAATATTATACTATGCAGTTAATGATAAATTAATATGTAACTACTCATGATCAATTATCATTGCTTCAGCTTATTGGATTAATAACTGTTTTGATAGTTTTACTGTAAATACCAGCTAGCAGTGAGTTTAATACACTTCAAGTCTTAGTACTCAATCAGTGTCAGCCCACTATAGAAAACAAGCAATCATCTGTGCCATCCT